>NC_089522.1:14779131-15079131 GCF_963924715.1 Thunnus thynnus
CACAGCACACTGACTACGCGCGCACTATATACTAGAGAGGAAACAGATCTGTTTGTGCTTGCTAACAAATTCACACCCACCAGACATTCAACACAAGTTGTACTAAAGGCCCCCAAAAATGGCACGAGTTTCTGACGGACTCACCGCTTTCTTATTCTTCTTTTTGGTTCCACGGGGTTTTTTAGCTTTCTCAATGACAGCGTAGAGCGCAAAACACAGGCGGCTCATGCGAGGCAGGTCAGCCACATGTATATCAAACTCCAGCCTCTGATCCCACAGCGGCTCAGAGCACACCGTCAGCTCGGAGCTCGTCACCACCTTACAGAGCAGTTCGCTGCCATGGAACAGACCGGCCTGCACCACAAGCTGCAAGGGAGAAACACACACATAAACAGCAGTGATTAGATGAAGGCATGACATGTGGTTTGGAAGCTGACGACTTTAGCACTTGTGTGAAGGAGATTGATTGTGGAAGATTTACAGACTTCGCTAGATGATTCAGAGCTTCCTGTGTCACTGAGTCAAAGGGTCTACACATTCATAAACAGGTTGAGATGCCCGTCAAAAATGATAAACAACCACAAGAGTCAAAATTCAATATTGTACCACCATTAAGGTCCTGCCCTTTTGCCAAATCAAGATAGCCTAGAGTCCATATTTACAAAATATGTGAGTGGCTATTCTCCCCCAGGGTGTGTTTTTACTGATATCTGCCTGCCAGCTGTAGACATGACTAATAATTATATGACAGAACAAATTTGCCATGAGTCATGATGTGCAGCCGGAAGAGCTCTTACACTTAATAAACCATCTAAACAGTAACATAGTTATTTATGAAACTGATTCACAAAGACACACACAGACAAACATTAACAAGAGTTCCCCCCTACTTGAGTCGTCTTGTTGTTTGACAGATTGGGTGAAAACTGACATTGCAAACAAAAACACAAGACATGGAAATAGTGAATAGGCAGTATGACTGGATATTTTCTCACATGCTTCTGCCAGTCATTTACAAGGAAATATGTCAATTTGAATACATTTCAAGATAGGTCAGAGCCTATCTGCCTGCAATAGTAACATGCATGCATCGCCTTCAAAAAAAAGAAGTGCAATGAAAGCGAGAGAGGGAGAGACGGTATGAAGTCTGTCTTTTTCTTAGAATCTAGGGCTCAGAATGAGACATAAAAACCAGATAGGCCCTCCCCACTTCCTGTTTTCAAGCTCTAACCAACCGCCTTGATGAATTATGGGAAACGTGTGGTGGACCATGTGACCCCCCCTGTCATTTACATGTCAAACCCGCTGTTCCTACAACTGAAATTGAGATATTGGTAAACAAGTAAATGCCACATTTCATTGAGCAGAAAAGTGACAGAAAACCCACGCAAAACCGCACCAACCTTCATCCCTTCGTCTGCATTGACTCGGCTGCCCTGTATCAGGTGAATGTGGAAATTCTCATTGATGGACCACAAAGAGGAGGTATTCTGCTGTATGAGGGAGTCAGAGGAGAAGAGAGGAGGATTTAATTTTTGCCATCAGATTCCTTACAATAAAACTGCATTCATGGCATTCACTGAAGTCTGAAGTCATGGAACTGTTGCTACAGTTTCCTGTTTAGCAATATGTCAGAGGATAGAAACACAACAATGTAGACTTTCAAAAGAAAGTGAAAAAAGGGGAACAAACTTTTGAAACTGACAAAAAAAAAACATGTCCTGCTCATATTTCTTCTTTTTGAAGTGTGAATCACTTTGGATACAAGTTTAAAATAGCTTTCATTCTCCCATTACAACTCCAAGGCGAGTAGTACACTCTATTTTCAGCTACAGCAAATGCAAGCAAAGCTGTCGAGCGTTAATTATCTACATTGTGTTGCACAGCGTGTTTCAAATGTGCCAAAGTCCGCAAGTCTGGTTGAGGAACAACTGTGATGAGAGCAGAGAGAAAGAAGGAGAGAAAGAGAGAATGAATGCTGCTGTTAATGAAAGACGACATCCGTCCGCTGACCTCTTACCTTTTTCACTGGCAGTGGAGGAGGTCTGGACAAGGAGCGACTCTTGTATATCTGGCTGCACATCCTGCCCTGCTCCTCCTGATATTTGTTGATGGTGGCGTGATGCACCATGGTTAGTTGAGGGTTCTGGCCATTTCTCAAACATGAGAAAATGTACTGGGGAGATAGACAAACAGGAGGGGACAGAAGAAGAAGGGATTTTTTTTTTGTTTACTGGTGCAGCCATCAGTCAGTTCACCCACAGATACTTCCCAGTGTTCTGATAGCGCTGGTTAACTCCTGGAGGCTGTTCATTTGCTGTAGGTTAATGCAGCCAAAATCTTATTATGCGTGGATGGATGCAGTTCCTTTCTGCGGGGCTGCTAGAGAGATATGAGTCACCCCTGCGGGTAGCTGGAGTTTCAAAATCAACACTGGAGTCTCCTGCCACCAAAACCTTGAGTCACCCTACTCCTGATCTGACAATCACTTCAGCTATTGTGGACGACCTGCACAGGACGAGGGGCTCACAGGCAGCATGCAGAAAAAACAGCACAGGACAGAAAATCATCCACATCCATTGAGAAAATAACAGCTTCAGTGCCCATAAAAAGTGTTCGCTTTTGTCATTTTGCAACAATGTCAGTGACAAACAAATCAACAAATGTATCAGAATCAAGTACAATTCATTGATTTGAGGTTTTAACAGTTTCCATTCATAACTGACTGCATAAAAATGTACCCGCTTACTATGACACACCTTAACTTACCACGACACACCTAAACTTACTACGACACACCTAAACTCACTACGACACACCTAAACTCACCACGACACACCTAAACTTACCACGATACACCTAAACTTACTATGACACACCTAAACTCACCACGACACACCTAAACTTACCACGATACACCTAAACTTACTACGACACACCTAAATGATCAAGTGACTTAAGGGTTAAATAAACCTGCATCTGGAAGATTCGATCACTGTTTTTTCTCTTTTCTGGCAAAAACTACACAATGAAGTCAAGGTGGAAGGATACGAGGAAGACATATATATATATATATATTTATGTATATATTCCTCAGAGCAGGTAGCCATATATATCCAAGTTATATAGAGGTTACCCAGTGGCTTTGCAAGTTACAGCTTTGTGTCACAAAGAAAGTGACTGTTGGAAAAAACTGTTTGACTGGAGGTATCTTGATGCCTCTGAACCACAGTTTCAACCAAAATTTTGCTTTGCTTAACCAAAATGCCACACACGTGCTGTTGTGGCAGCGTCGAGTTGTAGGGATGCATCAAGACTGGAAGACTTTTGAGGGTGGTGTGTTAAATGAAAAATACAAAATACAAAAATATCACGGAGGGAAACCTGCTTCAGTCTGAAGAGGAACTCTAGATTAGGAGACCATTTATCCTCCAGCGAGACAACAACACCAAACCTAAAGTCAAAACCACACTTTAAAAAACGCTTCAAAACAACAATGTTCAAATCCAAACTTGGTGGTGGACCTGAAACTTTCTCTTTATTCATTTGTGTCATGAAACTAGAGCACGTTTCAGCAGTAAGGCAGAGACGAATGGGGCCAGATTGAAGTGTCCAATTGTGCAAAGCGGACACAGACCTATTATCTTTATTGTTTCAAGGCAGTAATTCTGCCAAAAAGGGTGAAAACTTACACAGTCAGTATGCTTTTGTTTTATAAGTGCACTAATTGAAGGACTGTTTTCAAAGTGACATTGCTGGTCAAAAAAGCCACTTAACTCCACTATGGTTTATGGTCAAAAAGTAAAAATTTCTGAGGTAAGTGTATGAATACGTGATATGCTGTATTGCCACACAGAGCAGCTGAGCTCAAACAGTCTGTTACTGCCTTCACTCACTTTGAACTGGCACAGTGGGTGTTTCCCATAGATGAACTCCCACCTCCCGTTGACCTGTAAGGTGTAGTCCTCAGGCTTCTGATGCACTGAGCGGAAGACGGTGGCCTTCTTCTTCAGGGCGCTCCTAATCAGAGTTATTGGCGGGTCCTGAGGGTCCTGCTGCAGCATGAAGCTTTCCTGTCAGAGCAACAGACAAATTTCGAATAAATACGCCAGCTTTACAGAAAACCATAGGCCTACAAGGTGTAGCTTTCATGTCTGTGGATTTTGCGCCTGAGTGATATTTTGAAGGTTTGCAAGGTGGTGTTTGTGGTGTAGGAGGGGGATTTCCAAAGATGTTCACATTTACTTAAAATCTTCCTCCACAGTTTGTCGACAAAAGGATTAAACCACAGTTTTTCCAATCAAAGCTGTTGTGCTCTTTGTGGGGTTCCCTACTGCGTCCCGTCATACTATAACATTACATTTCACTCGTCTTAACAACCGCTGAACATATGACTCATAGAAAACTACAACAGCAGATAAACTCACATCGCAAGCCTCGAACTTGACATTGACAAATATCTTCTTGGTGTTTTTTGACTTGACGCTCCCACGCTCCGGCGGTGAGCAACATGGCTCCAGGTCACACGGGAAGCTGTACTCCATCCATTGCTGCCATGGCAACGTCTGCCGCTCCTGAGCCTTCTCTTCGCAAAACGCACGCATCTTAGTCCGAAACTCGTGCACCTCATGGTTCTTCTGGACCTCAAACTCGTGCAGACCTGAAAAATCATAATAAAAGAGCCAAAGAGCATAAGTCTTGTACGGTGAGAGAAACAGTTAACACACTTTGAAATATTTTCTTACACAAACATTCACTCTGAATGTTTTTTGGAGTCACCTCTTTTCCGTTTGGCTTTCTAACTTTGCTAGCAGTAGCCTAGCCTGGTTCCAGACCCCTAAATCCCTGCCACATCTTAGATTTATACCGTTCAGACTCCACTTGTGACTACGAGTCTGAGAGATAGCAGATTTCCTAACAGCTAACATTACGATAACTTCCTATAGGCAAAGACACCATTGCTTTCATAAAATCTGCTATTAACTAATATTTAGTAGACTCAGCTAATTAAAAAATGAGTTATAAATTATTTTGTTTTTTTAATCTGGTTTCACATTTTACAAAAAATGAACCCTATAAATTTGCTCATTTAGGCTATTTAAGCCTATCAGAAGGCTAGTGGGCGTAACCATGTTGTAATAATGCGTAAACACCGTCGTATTCCTGTTGAGACGACACTGATGCAGGTTGTCGCTGAAAACAACTCTTATTTCAGCATATTTCTTTAACTGACATGAAAAAACATGAGCGCTGGCAGCTCCCACTGCAGCCTCTGTCTCAGCTGAAAATGACATTGACGGGGCAAACACATGTCACAAAATGGCAACGTGGTTATCTGATCATGACACTGACATGTCATTTTGTGTCACGTTCCTGCATTTTGCTATCTTCAGCTTGTTTCAGTGATTCAGCATCATTTTTTTTTTCTTCAAATGATTGACAGACTGCTTATGTTACGGTGTTATAAGTGTTATTTCTAACTAGACCACAATACCACCAACCACCAAAACCATGTGGCAGCTCAGCTCTTCAAGCTCTGACGAGGAAATACGTTGCTGACCTTTGCCAATTAACTGGCCGATTTGTGAGTTGGTGAGTTTCTCCACACGGTCGCCCTCCCTCGCCACCAGTCTCAAAACACACATGAAGGGCCGCACGTCGCTTATACGCCTCGATTCTTCCTCCAGTTCCTCCCTCTCTGCTGTGTTGTTGATGCAAGTGAAGACGTAGGCGTCGGGATCACCCAACGCACTGAACAGGACCTCGCCTCTGGCACTTTTCCAAACCATCTGAAACAGGGTGTGTGTGGGAACATATACACATAAAACATATTTGCCAACGCTCTGATTCTATAATTAACTCAGCCTAATGAGCTAAAATCATAACCAATTATGCAAAAAAAAAAATTTTTTTTTCTAAAATTCCCTGTGAATTACCCAAACTGAAAAGACATTTAATCTCTTAATCATCTTAACCGATTCCAAGAGTATCATTACTTAACACAGCTAAATCAAACAGCCTGAAGTGGCAGAACTGTTGGCATAGAAACCGACACACTCACATTTAACAGCAGATCTGTTTGAGCAGAGGGCTGGCTGTGTGTACTGAGGAGGAGATCGGCAAGCTCCTTCTCTCACAGTTGCATCAAAACTTCAAGATGAATCAAGAGCATTGTTTGGACTGTGTGATGTTTTAATTAGTTTAATGTCTGAGTGAATGAGTGAAATATTAATTCAGCCAATTTGTTTAAAAGCATATTGAGTAAATATTGTAAATAACGACAGCGGTTTTGCAACTGCGGTCATGAGAGCTGCGGCGCTGTGCTGCATTCAATCAATTATAATCTATTAGAGATACAGTGTTATCTTGTAGTAGATAAATATGTGGGGGGGGGGGAGATACTCCATCAAGGTTTTTTTTTCTGATCTTGCTGATGATTAAATGGCTATTATGTGAGCGGACGTACCCTTTTGATGCTTGTGATGGTGTCATTATGAGACACAGGGAATTTGAGGAAGATCCCAGTGGGCAGCAGGAAGTCCATCATGATCTGCTGGTTCCCCTCCCACTCCCAGTCCTCCTGCATCCCATACTTCCCCGGGGGCATGGTGACGGCCTCTCATTTACCGTCAGCTCCTCTGCTGCTCACTGGAACACAAGCCAGCCGGCCACACAGGGGAAACGCACACACACACACACACACACACACACACACACACACACACACACACACACACACACACACACACACACACACACACACACACACACACAGCAGGGTTAATATGTCCACTATTAACTTGTGCAGTGTGCCTGTTTGTTGTTTGCTCCTAAAACCCCTTAATATGTTTACAGGACCGTCCACTAGAAGCAGAAAGCACACGCATAATCTGCAGGACATGAATGAATGACATAGGCTAAACAGTCGCCTGCAGTTGCTCGATATTTTTTATCTATCTCCTGAACGCAGATTAATTCGTATATATAAGAATATGTATCAATACAAAATATTGAATGGTAAACCGGGGGCAATGTTATTGAGATTTTTGCTGCTTTTATGGTGCTGAGCAGTTTAAAATTTGCAGTTTGATGCCTTTGGTTTGTCTGCATCTTAACAGACTGCATGTTTTGCCAGAACAAGTGCAACCATTTCAAAGGGGTCATACTAGGTGAAGACACACTACAAAGAAACTTCAAATGACTGAATTTTCCACACTACAAAAAATACACAGCATTTAGCAACGGAGTCAGACAATAGAGAAAGATAAACTGATTTTCGTGTACATTCCAAGAGTTTGTCATAAAGTAACACAACACTACTGATTTTGGTAAGTGGGAACTAACTTACTGTAAGGCTGCGTATGTGTATGAGCTGTCGCTAAATGTCAGATTGGCTGATATGCGCCTCTAGATAAATTCATATTTAAAATACCTACAGTGTGGATGTTTCGAGGAATTATATTTGAAATCAGCAAGAGAAAACATACGATCCGGTGTGATGTAAAAGGAGAAAGAGCGGTGTGAGTAAAACTTATGGTGAAAACCTTGCCAACCTGTTAGCGGAGACACCTGCCTGGATGTCAGCTCTACACGCCGGTCATCTCTTCATGGTTTGGTTACGGCGAAGATGGAGGCTGTAACGTCACGGTGACATTTCTTGCTCCCGACAGTTGAAAAGGTTTGCGGGGTCCAGGGATCCGTCAAAAGCGGGGTGATGAGATGTGATGCGTCGTAAATCCAGCTCAATACGCACAAAGCGCCTGCACGGCTCATGTGAAGTGAAGCGTGTCCGTCTCCCCGGTAGTATGACTGACAATCAGTATGACGGGGATGCTGCGCTGACCCGGTGTAAGCGGCTGCGCTCTGCTTCACTGCTCCTCCAGCTGCCAGTGGCCAGCCAAGGGACCGTCCAACAAAAATAAGTGTCTGCTTTAACGCCCTGCCCCCCACTCGAACTTACATAGATTTATGTAAGTTACATAGATTTATAGATATATATATTAAGAGTATATTAATATAATCATTTTATCATGATTATGAAAAAAATGTGTTCTTATTTTTTTCCTTTATTTTTTTAAGATTTATATTTTATACAGACTAAACCACTAGTAACAAACAAAAAAAAAACTATTTACAAAAGACAAAGAAAATAAAATGACTTAAATGTATCTTAAATGTATTTAAAAGAATAAATAAATAAATAATTAAATAAATACATAAATACATAAAGAAAGAAAGAAAACGCCAAAACAGCCCCTCTAGTAGTACGCAGTGTGCCAGGTTCTCAAATTTTTTCACGTTAAGGACCCCACAAATTAGACCACGGACCCCCATTTGATATGACTTTGTCCCAGGGTCCCCCGTCTGATGAGATTTTTGCTTTTATTACAGAAAGTGTATGAAACCCATGACCACAATAGTCATACATTGTAATTGTGTTACTTATAGATGGAATTATAGTTAAAATAAATTATTCCCCTTTTTGCTGGGGACCCCTCTGGACCCCTTGGGTCCCCCAGACCCTACTTTGAGAATCACTGACTCATAGGCCTGTTGTGCTACCAATCCAAGCAGGGGTCCATCCCTGTAACCCAAACTTAGATATACAATATATAGTTTTCCCTTTATTTTTAACATTTTCTTCTTTCTTCCTTTATCACCACACACACACACTCACATGCGTAGCACAATAAAAACACCTACATGTTTCTATTATTATTCTTGTTTTTTTCTCTTGTCTTGTCATGTCTTGTATGTGTCTACCTGTTCATCACTACTACTAAATATATATATATATATAGAGAGAGAGAGAGAGAGAGAGAGGGAGAGAGAGAGAGAGAGAGAATTAAATATGTGTAACTCTTTCATGTAGTGTTGAGTGAAACAATTTCTTAAGTAATACATTAGTTGCTTGACCAAAACAATCATTGGTATTTTGATAATCAATCAGTCATTTCAGTCATTTTTCAAGCAAACATGTCAAAAATTTGCTGGTTCCAGTTTCTCAAATATGAGGATTTACTGCTTTTCTTTGTCGTATATGATAGAAAACTGAATGTCTTTGGTTTTTGGACAATGGTGGAGGAAACATCAGTTGAGTAAAATCCTGTTACAAGTAAAAGTCCTGTTCTGAAAACTTACTTCAGTAAAAGTATTAGAGGGAAATATATTCTTTACTGTTGTAGTTGTTTGATGTGGATCTAACCTTATAGATACACAACAGATCTATAACAGTGCTTCATATTATATGAGCTCATCAGATGTTTTGTATGTAAAATTTAGTTACCAGTAATATCTGACAAATAAGTGTAATGGAGGAATATTTGAAATACAGAATAGAAGTAAAAATGGCACCAAATGGAAACACTCAAATAAAATAGTACCTCAAATTTGTGTGTTACGCACAGTATTTGAGTAAATGTACTTTGTTACATTCCTCCTACAAACCATTTAATATGTCATCTTGGGCTCTGGGAAATTTGAATGAGAACCTTCACAAAGCATTTAATGAATTAATCATCAGGAGATTAATTGATAATAAAAAATACTTGTTAAATTCAGCCTTAATCTCACTGATTCACTTTAATCTCTAGTCAAGGACATTGTGTATCTTAATTTAAGAAACTTTTGAGAACAACCTTATAAATTACTGACAATATTCAGTATACAAAAATAGCTCTACAGGAAGTACTTTCCCCTTTTATTTCACGTCCACCGGTGCAAGTTTTACATGTCTCGCATACTGTGACCCAAAATAGACCAGTAGTCTTCTAGTTTATGATATTCTTGGTATGTAGACAGAAGTTGAACGTAGTTCCTGGTATTTTAGTGTCACTGAAGAAGGTCCAGCCCTCTGTAAGTCTGACTGCTGATTGGAGCATAAAAATCTCCTGTTAATGTACATTTAAGATGATGCAACCAATCGTGAAACTAAGGGTGAAGCTTTTAGAAAAAATAAACATGTTATTGATAAATAAATCACAAACATGACGGACAAATTAAATATTTGGATATATCTAGGTCTGTATATGAATTTATGAATAAGAGTGGTTTCATTCCAAAATGTAAATATGTAAATAAATAAATGAACACCTTATTATGTAAAATAAATGGTCCAATGAATATTAGCCTATAATTAAATAGCTGATTTGTGGGTTAAAGTCTTCAGACGACCCCAAACATTCACAGTTACACACAATGAACTTTGATGTCAGCCTTCATTTATTTGGAGGTAGATGTCTGTAATCTGACTGAAACTCCTCAATGGGGAACCTGCCTTCCTTTTTCATATTTCCATCTTATAACCATAAGACCAATGACAATTTTTGTTTTGCAGCAGTTAATGAACAATCACACTCTCATGGAAGTGGTACATAAACCACAGTAGTACTACATAGGAGAGGGGAAATAGTGGGGCCAACACTAACAGCATGATCAACATCAACTGTTTACTGTCAGCTAGTAAATCAACAAAGTATGTTGTGTTTTTACTGGCAATACTGTTATAGCACGAAATAGTACGGGTTAAAAAACCACAAATATTTGTTTGTCAGTTGTTTATTTGTCAGTTTGGTTTGCAGGTGTTAATCTTTCATGTAGTCTGAGCATTGGTGGTCTGGTACGCATGAAAACTTTGGTTTCCGGTCGGATGATGTCTTCGAGACTACCACAAGCATATAAGACCTGGCAGACTCGTTCATTACTTTTGAGAGACACACAATGTGTTTGTGAACACTCTTCACAGACCAGCTGGTGAAAACAGGAAGCGATTGTGCAGAAGAGAAACTTTTGACCAGAGATTGAAAGTATCAACCTGCTTCCCCCCCTTCACCCCCAAGCATAAACTATTTTCAAATGTGAGCCAGAAAAACCCCGTTAGCAAACAAGCTACTGAGTTGCACTTTTTGTCACTTTTGTCTGACAAAAAGTGCAACTCTAGTTGCTTTTGATAGGAACTCAAGCTTGAACCCCTGAACTGTATAAGGGCTACAGACTTTACATTATGTGACATCACTGGTAGTTATCCTAAGTTAGTTAGTTAGCCTAACTGGAAACCAGTTGTGCTGTTTTAACACACAGCAGCCCTCACCATTAACACAGGAAATATTCATTATAATATTTAAGACAATAGATTTACCCTGACAGCCAGTTAGCACATACTAATAGGTAAGTCATGTGTTGTACAGATGTGCGACCTGTTTACTGGCTCGCACGCACTTTTGTGGGGGGATCAAGAAGAGGGTCGTGACTTCCTGAATAAGCGTTGTTGTGGTCTTGACAGCCAAAAACAGTCAAGGTTTGAAAGAACAAGTTTGTGCATTTTCTGTTTTTATTCTTGTCATTGCTCTCCTTTATCTCTCTTTGCTTTGTTGTGCCATCGTTCTGGTGAAAATTCTCAAGAAAAAGAGATAATCTGGGTTAATAAAAAAAAAGGTGAAGTAAAAAATGATGTAAAAAGGGTTAGGTTAGGAAGTATGTAACAACAACAACAAAACAGGCTTAAAAGGTATATGTTAAAAGCCAAATGCACATTTCAAACACATGTTGACTGAAACAGCTGTTCAAACTTTCAAAGAATGATTTAAAATCAAATGGGTAAAAATATCCAAAAGCTAAAGATGTGTTTTGAGGCAGTACTGGGGGCTTATCTGAAAGAAAAAAAAAGCATCGGGTCAGCTGCAAAGTCACTATCCCCCTTGTGCTGAATGGACAGATATTAGAGTGATATAGATCTTCTCATCTAATACTCTACGTGTATTTTCTAAAATGGTTTGAAGGCAACTAGCAGGTTGAGGATTTAGCTACAAGCTTGCCCTTATTAAGACAGCCATCCAACTATTTGTGTCCTTAAAACAGACTTTGTTTTTAAAGGAGCGACGCCACAACTGCATGTCCACAGTGTGACAGTGGAAGGAAATACATCCAGTATTTTTGACTGATCTGACAAAGATGAAGCATGTAAATAGAGAAAAGGATGAGATGCTGCCTGTGTTGACCGGTACAGAGCTGTGCCATTAATACAACTACAGCCTGAAGGAGATTGATCAGGATGTCACAGTCCACCTTTAAAAGAAAGATGTGACATCTGAGAGGAGAAAAATAGTAGTCAACAGCTAGAATGAGATTATTTAAGAAAAGCAATGATTCATGTTTAATTCCTTGAATCCACACTGAAATGTGTCAAAAATATTGTTGTGAATTAAATAGGGGGGATTTCTTAAGGACTTTCTCCAAATTCGGGAGTGATTTTAAATTGTCAGGTCGACTGTCTTGACTCAGCTTTCCCACGTTCTCTTTGTAGAGGCTTAATGATATTATTCAGCCAAGGTTGAGTCTAGGATTTCTCATCTTGAGAGGGGCAAGGTGGTTAAAATGTTGGTTAAGCAGGTGCACAGAGAAATAATCTCCTCTGAAAGTAACAGAGATGGGGAAGCTCCCTATTGAACAAGCAAAAAGGGGAAGCAGCAAAAGTAAAGTGACAATGGAAACGTCCATACAGCAAGTACTTGGAAAAAAAAACCAGAAGAGCTCATGTTAGAGTTAATTAAAGGAAATGAGGCATCAAACACACAATTGTCCTGTGATGAGATAAACAGATATCAGCTATTTTGATATCCAGGACATAATACAAAATTTCAAAACTAAAACAAGAGTATGACCTGTTTCATGTAGCAGGTCATTGACAATCTGAACATGTTAAAACGATTTAGATACATTCATAAACTCATGAACAAGCAATATTGTTAATGATTCATATCTATTAGGCTGCAGGGAGGTGCAAGAACTGGAATTTGGGATGCACTGCTGATGAAAAACTGGTAGCTTTGTAGTCATCATGTGATCACTTTTAAAACCTGCACAAGGAATTGTATTTGTTCAGTAAAAAAACAAAGTTTATACTTATTTTTATAGCATTACAGCTCTCAAATGCAAACATTTCCCCTCTCCTCATTTCAGTCATTTATCTAAAAGTCTCTTTTCTTCGTCCTTGACTGCTCGGTGAGTAATGTACTTACATTTGCTCCGCTCATCCACTGTCAAATTCAGTCTCTCATTGCTATGGCAACATTTTAGACATGACTTCCCTCAAGGCTTCAGTGTAAACTCAGTGTGGAAATATTTCAGTTCAATAAAACAGCCTTCAGCTTGAAATGTTCTCAGAGTCAAACCTAAAAAAAAAAAAAAAAAAAAAAAAAAAAATCTAGAGAGGGAGGGATGCTGATGTGCTCGTGGTGCCAGAAGGGGGCGCGTTTATCAAAGGTTGCAGAGCATCAATCTGTATTTACATGTTATAGAAATGATAGATTCTGTAGTTGATGGAGATTAAATATTCAACTCATTACACAAAACAAATTAGGAAAAAATACTTTATTAAAAAAGTATGGGTCTAGATAAAACAAGCCAATGTTGTTTCTTACAATCACACAGACCAAACATTTGCATTGCTCAACACAGTGGAGTAACAACCCTTCAAACCATTAGTGAAAATATTACACAGAACATAAATTCATACCACTTCTCAAAGAGTCTAAACACACGACCTTTGATTCAACGTAAGTGACGTAAAGTCGAGAAAAACTTTCATTTACATTAAATACAAATTCAAAAATAAATTAATTTCTTCTTGAAATGAAAATTTCAGCATGGCTGAAATACAACATTTACATTTCATAACCTTTCAATGATTACACCTTCTTCTGAGAAGAAATGCACACACGTCATTTTACACATCAAGCACAAATGCACAAGTCTGAATACACTATGTTGAAAGGTTACACTCAATTTCTAAACATTAGACAATTCCCAGTCATTTAGATTTATTTTCAGTAGCAACTTTTAGTTTTCCCAGAAACTTAATTTTTAGTTTTTTTTTGTTTTAGTTCTTTTTTTTTAACACTTCGGCTCAAAATACACTCTTCCAAACAAATTGACAAATGCACTTTAAATGAGCACAAAATTAAATTTGCATAAGTGTCTTATGTGAGAAAAATCACATAAACTCAGTAATTGCTCAAGAAAAAAAATCCTCACAAAAATTAAGGTGGTCATTTTACACCACAATAAATTTCATGTGGAAATAAAACAAAACAAAGTCTGACTACATCTGCTTTCTGCATGAAAGGCATGAACTGTAACCTGTTTATATACACATCTTAAACATGCCCAAAATTTACAACCTTTTGTAAATCATTTGTTCAACATACACACAATAATCAAAACATCTGTGCTCTTCATTTCTAATAGAACAAGTGCAAGTCACATATTCAAAATACAACACAACCAAACAAAAAACTGAAAATACAATTCAGAAAACCAGGTGCAAAAATCATTACAATTCTATATGTAGACAAACACAAAATGTCTTGTTTAACTTAGTTCACAGCTCAGTGAGAAGTAAAACCTCTGCCTGATTACTGTGCTGCCTTCAGGAAATATGCTGAAATCATGTTCATGTAAACATGATTTTAATAGATTAGAACTAACATTTTCTTGTTATTGCACTTGACCTTTTTAGGAGTTTTGCCACTTAAAAACCAGCCTGTGAACAAGATGTTTGAAAAGAGAAATATTTCTGTAGTGAATGATTGTGACCTGCGTCACTTTGGTAGGAGTTATAAATAACCATCATATTACAGATGATGACTGTAAATCATATCAGCAAACATTGGAGTGAATATCTTGTATGAATCAGTTCACAGCTGAGTGAGGAGTGAAACTTCTACTGATCATTTTGCTGCCTTATGCAAATGATCATGCAAACGGAAACATGATTTCTTTTTATAGATGAGAACATTTTTGGATTGTGAACATTTAAAGTTTTGCCCCTTTATAAACTAACTTGTGAACAGGATGTCTCTAAGAACGTCCTGTATGAATGAGTTCACAGCTCAGTGAGGAGTTAAACTGTTGACCGTTCGTTTTACGAGGGCATTTAAAACCTCCCCGTCAGCCCGATTCCAAGGGCAATTTTACATTTTTGGGGGCCATTTTGCCCCGAGCCCCTGTTAATTTCCAACCCTGCTGATGTGAACAGGATGTCTATAGAAGGTGAAATGTTTGGTGAAAGAACCATTTCTGTAGTGAATGACTAACACGCCACTTTGTTAGGAGTTATAAATGACCATAATATTACAAATGTTGACTGTAAACCGTATTAGAAAACACTGGGATAGAGCTCGACACTCTTTCTCAGCTCAACAAACAAACAAAGACAATGGCAAATACCAGTGCTGTGAAATGACGACTTCACAAAAGTGAAAATCTGTACAACATCTCTACAATGAGCTGCTTAATGCTTTTTAGATTTTGGCAATTGTAGAGAACCAGAATATTAATTCAGCTGGAAGAGGTCACAATCAGTATAAGTAAGACATGACTGTGTTCAAGCAGCATTGACTGAACAGTGCATGTTATTGCACATTTCACAGCATGGTTTTTAAAATGCCATCAGGCATCAGTACAAAGAACTGAGCCTTTTAAATGAAATACTCCTGCACCTGTGTTCATGTAAGAGGTGGAGTGACATAACAAAAGACTAACAAGATCTGACCACAAAAACCATCATCTGTATTTTCACCAAGCACCAGCCAACAAGATGTTTTCTGACGTTGCTGATTGACCTGCAGGTCTACGGGAACGACAACCAGAGGCTGACTCACTCTGAAGGTCACAAGAGAACAGCAGCGAACCCATCAACAGCTCACATCCAGTTGTACATACAGAGGCAGGCGAAGAACAGGTTGGCACTAAGGCTCGCTAATAAAATCCCCGACCACAAAAGTCGCTTGTAAAAACCTGAGGATGTCAGAGAGAAAGCAAATTAATTTAATGAGAATCATCATACAGCAGCATCAATGTAGCGTGAAGGTTTTCCATTTTGTGTAAATCTTTCGTAGTTTTGTTAGTCAGCCAATATATTCACTGTCTCGGACCATTTTAGATACATTTCCTAAAACCATGGCGGTTTAATTTGAGACCAGTGTATTTTGAGCAAACACAGAATGCCTCAAACAGACTTTTAAAAAAAAAAATAGGCACTGGCCGCTCTGACACTGATCTTAAAAAGAGGGTCAGGTATCAGCCAAACATCACAAATCCATATTAAATACAGAGGAAAAAAGGACTGAAGCAAACTGATAGATGTGCAATGTTTAGACACTACTGTGTCTTCATCAGCATCAAAACGGACAAAGATAAGGTAAATACATATAGTCCACCTAGAATAGGTGTGCTACCGTCATTGGATAGTTAGCTGAACTGGATTTCAGATCTACTGGATGACGGATCGAAGGGTGCGAGTTGCCATTTCCAATGTCCAAGTGCAAGTACAAGTAATGCATCCATCAGATATACTAAAGGTGACTTAAGAGGAAACAAAGACTCAGCTGTTAAATGTGTGAATCCAAAATGCCTCTTCAGAGCAGTGAGTTGATTATGTCACAGCTCTAGGAGAGGGTGGGATTTTTTCTATTCTCCAGACTTTTAAATGATGATGCAGAACCATGGTAACCTGTGCATGATGTCGTGCAATAACATAATCCGTGTTTTATGCAGTTAAATACACCAGACCACAGGGACATTTCTACATGTAGATAACATGTGTGCTGCTGCAGTTTAAGAAAAGACTATGGTGTATTCTTTTGGTATTTGGTGTCTGATGGGTTTGAACATTGTGTACAGCATCCACAGCAGAAAAAACCTGATTGATTTGGCAACCAGGAGACAGTGTTAGGTGGTTTACCGGAGCCTCTACAGCTAATGCGCTTGGGTAGGTTGTTCAATCGTATGACAATCAACAGTTAGCAAGCTGTTAGCCAGGTGATTCAAGTCGGACCGTAGGCTTCATAGAACCAGGTAAAATGACCTTTTCATCTTCTAATCTTAATCTGTATAAACTCTAGAACAGGTGACACTAAAGATGAAAAAAATTAATTATATTGGTAACCCTCAAACGTTAGAATAGCTCACTGTTGTGCTGTAAGCTAACCTATCTTAATGATGCACAACATAAAGATACTGTCCAGGCTTTAAGTATTTGGACAGTTACATTTTTGTTCATCAGGCTCTGTGCTTCAGGACATTCAATTTGAAATAAAGTAATAGATATTACATTAAAGTGCCAAGTCTCAGCTTTAATTTTAGTGGGTTTACATCAATATTGAATGAACTGAATTACTACTTTTACAGAAGCAGAGTGTTCAGAGAGATTATGGAAAGCACTGCGGAAACTCCGTCACATCAGAAATATGAAATGGGAGACAAAGTGCACAACGAGTGAGTGGAAAGGAACAGGATTTGTAATGAATCAGGATGTTTGTCAGACATGGATAGAGGACATTCAGCAAGGACAGGAGACTGCTGACAATAACAGGGAACAGAAGAAATGAGCTGAGAATGCAGAAGGAAACAGAGCAACACACAAATACAGAGATTCAGTGGTGCAGGGCAGGGAACTGATGAAAAAACATGAGTTAGTTGGTGAGTGTTTAAGTTAGGGATGAGAGACAGAAGTGCATTTCTACCAGATGGGTGTGCACCTTCAAAACAGACACTCACTGAACTGTAGCTGGAGGTTTTGAGGAGTTTTAAGTGTCAGAGCTGAAAAAGGACTCACTTGAATGTGCTACAGAGTGTCTTTAGCTACTTGAGGTAGTGATTTGTCAAAAGACTGTGGACACATTATTCTATGGATATAAAATCTGCATTTCTTTGGGGAATGGATAAATCATGTGACATTTACTTTTCCTGGGCTGACAGTGAAGGAAGATTATGGAGCTCAAAAAGTGTCTATGGTCTGGCAGATGCTTCACTATGCTGGTACAACAGATTAAAGGAAATTATGCTGAGTTGCTGCTGGCAACATCAGGACTGCACACTAACTGGGATACTTGCCTGTCATGTGAATGACTTTATGTAGTGGGGCACACAAATTTTCTCCATAACAGTAAAACCTCATCTCTATGTCTGAAGATTCTACCAGGTCATGTATATCAAAAAAGAGTTGAGTCAAGGGCAACTGGACTCGAAGACTGAAGAAGACATTTCGCCTCTGATCCAAAAAAGGTTCTTCAGTTTTGACCAAGTTCTAATAAACTAGTAGGGCGTCCCAGGCATTGTCTAGCAGTTGTTTGTTTCCTCCATGTATAGGCCTGCACATGCCTCGTTGCATTGGACTACGCTAAATTGCTCCACTTGTATTTGGGTGTGTGGTAGGGTGGACTAACTTCTGTCTCAGTGTGATACTGGCCTGGGTTTGACAAATAGGGATGTGATGCTTTTTGAAGCTCCTCCTGAGTTTCTAAGATTCACCGTCCATGCATGAACAACGTTGTTGCGTTTGTTCTGTTCTTCTCCGCCTGCAGTTTTGGTGTTCTTACGGGATATTGTTGCCATTTTTACATAAGTACAGTTAGGGTAGCCACAAGTTTTTAAGGCTTTCTCAAGGTGTTCTCCTTGGTCTCGGTGCTTGTAGGCACATTGTCAGCCTAGCCCAGTTTGTGTTCCAGTGGGCGGTGAGAGTCAGAGAGGAAGTACTGGTTCATGTGCGTTTCCTGTATACTCAAAGGCTCCTGCTCTGTTCTCTTCAGTGCTCCTGATGTCCTCGTGTGATCTTGATGTTGCGGTCCAGTTGATGTGTTCTGAGAAGGCTTTCACTTCCTGAGTTTCATTTTGACCCATGTGTTGTCCACGTATATGAACCGGTGGTTAGGTGCTGTTCCCTCTATGGAGGTCAGGGCTCTGGCTACTTCCTCCATGTAGAGGTTAGCCACAATGGGAAACACTGGTTAACCCATGGCACAGTCATGCAATTTTCTGTAAAAGCCCTCGTATTTGAAATAGGTGGTGTTCGAGCAGAGGTCAAACTGGTCTTGCATCTGGGCTGAGCGTGGTTCTGTTGCTAGTCAGAACTAAAAGAAGCCTTTTGTATGAGATGTGAACCGTGTTCAAGAATCTACAAGTCTGGTTGCTCTTGACTCAACCCTTCTTGAAACACCTCATGTTAGACCTACATTCAAAGTTAAACATGAGGTGCATGACAACTTCTATGATGTGGGGACAGACTCTGTGACCTTTGACAGAAAGTGCAAATACATTCAGCATATGCAGCCCATACGGATCCTTTACAAGCTGTACAAGACTCATCTCTGTAAGGAGGAAAAGGTTCAACTGTCAAAGCATGAAAAGCATGAAGATGCAACAGCACAGACTATTCATGAATCAAACACAATAGTGTGCAAACATAAGTCCAAGAAGGTAGTTCTGAACTTGTAACACTTGGGCAGAGAGTGCTCTGATGATTGTATTCAGCAAAGTCTCATTTTAAAATATTTCAGATGGGGGCACTTGAGTTCTCACCCCTCTCTTGTCAGGCAAAGAGTCAAGAGAACTGTACGGACCACACTTGATGGTGAAACACTGGCCATGTCATGAAATTGATAGTGCAATCTTTCTGGTTACGCTCTTGTGAAATGACTACCGGTGATGCTGTTTGAACATGCTACACCAATAACCTAAATTAATAATAAAAATAATAAAATAATTCACTGGTTGATACACAAAGTCAGTCATTGAGAAAAGATTCTGTCTGGAAATGAGCAGCAACAAAGAATTTATCTAAATTCAAAAGGTTGAACGAGTCCTGTGGCACAACTCAGAAGAACAACTTGCCTTACCAAAATGGGGGCATTAGCTCTCCAGTTAGTTGAGGCATTTAGTGAATGACGTGAGTGAATGATAGAAACTTGATTAACAAAGTCAGTCTTCTAAGTCACGTAAAAAGGAACTGAATACAGGAGGCCTATTGAAATATGCAGTGTTGTCTTATTTTTTTGTTGTATTTTCTGTTTACAAAAAAGGAAGTCTCAAGGCTTCAGCACAGGACTGGGAATAAATGCTTTTTTGGGGGGGAAAGAGGGAGTTTGTTAAGTTCCACGTATTAATATGCATTTATAGATATGTACGTTTACAATATTTTGTACTGGTTGCATTATATTCAGTTGCTCAAATGACTGCCTGCATGAGAGTATACATGTTATCTGGTATTGGGAAGAAGTAACAGGATGTGGTGTTGTTGCGCATGAAGCGTGTTGTGAACATGGCCATCGCCAATAAAGCAGTTGTCGTATCTGCCACTGTCCATAGCTGTGCCACAAGATTACAAGTAATATGGATACAGATACTTGGAAAAGTTAAATGTGAGAGAAATTTCTGACAGTGTTAATAAGAATTTATTTGAAGGCAAAATCCCATCTGGACGTTTGTTGAGGTAATGAGAGAGAGAGCGTCAAGACCTATTTCCTGAATTTTGGATGCGTTCAGGCTCTGCACATCTAGAGTTACCAGATTATAATCTAGTTCACATTTGAACTTTTGAACTGATAGTGTTAAGTTTTATCAACTGTGTCCCCAAGATAAAAAAAGGGAAACTTGAGACAAACGTCTTTATGAAGAAGTCAACATATTGTAATAGAGGCTCAGTAAGATTACTAACGCTTGCAAGTCATTTATTTTTGTTATGACCTTTAAAGACTTATGAAAATAAAATGCAGATAACGCTATTGTACATCACTATGCACAGACCAACCACGGCTCTGCAGCGTCATTGAAGTTTCGGGGAATAGAAAAATTCTCACACTCTCCCAGAGCAATGACTCACCGCTCCGCAAAGGCATTTTGGATTCACACACTTAACAGTTCAATCTGTCCTGTTTCCTCTAAAGTTATTATACTTGATGGGTGCATTACCTGTAACTTTATTTGATTTTTGAAACTGTAAAATGCATCTGTTCTTTTGTTTCTGATGTGTTTATATTTGCATGAGTTGCCGTAGCCAATGTCCATCATCCTGCCGGAAGGACGACCAGCAGCACTCCATCAATCAGGCCTTGATGGTAGAGTTGCTAGACGGAAGCCACTCAAGTAAAAGGTATGATAGACCACTTGGGAGTTTGCTGGCATTTAAAAAGGACTCAGAGCATGTTAACTGTTTAAAAATATGTTTCAATACTGCATTTTGCAGGCAAACAAAAATTGATTCAAATCGAGAATCGACCCAAAGATGGAAAAAAATAATCAAGATTTTATTTTTTGGCCATATTGCCCAGCCCTATTAGAAACTGTAAAGCAGACTGGGATTTCAACTCTATTTTAAAAGGCCAAGAAACATCATGAAGTTGTTATAAAACAAAAAATCAAATGGGATTTCAAGCAGATTGACGTGTCCCTGCTATGTTTAAACTAGACTGCTTACCTTTTGGAGAAGGGGGGGTCTCTGACTCCTGTGTTGTAGTACCAACCAAACAAGCGGAGGACTCTGAGGAGCTGCTTTGCTTCTCCTTCTCACTCACACCATCTCTTAATATGGAATTCAAATCTGCAATACATGAAGAAAAAGATACAAACATTGAAACATGAAGTTATTAGGAACAGTAAGAAAACAATTGTGATGGGGAGACAGAGCTGAATTTTACATTTGATTTAAAAGGTATAACCCTCCCCAGCCTTATTTACATTTTTGTTGGACCCTCCTTTTGACAGTGAAAAAAGCTGAATGAGGTTTATTAGGATCGGTTTGTGGATTGAAGAAAACGTGCACGCAGATTTGATCATATTGAAACTGTAAATAGCCACAGTCGACATGATTGATTTCATTGATCAGAAGAATAAATAGCAGCATGTGATACCTTTATTTCCCATGGTCCTCTATTTTTTTTTAACACAATAAATCCACCAAGAGAAGGCTGAAATAATTTAAGACCCTCCTTGCTCTCACAAAGTCAGCCTACCCTTCCTTCAACAAAGATAAAAATTATAAAATTAAATACCTTCGTCCTTTTTCAACTCACCTCCCACCAAGTAACAACTGTACAGTCCCTTAAATACTAAATTTAGGATTTTTATGAATTTTTTTTTTTTATATCACTCAATTTTTAAACTTTGTGATCATTTGAAATAACTGACTTTGGGTTTAATAGACATAGCCATTTTACTCTTAGAGCCACCACTTGTAGAAATTGAAAATGCTTTACTTTAATGTACTCTGGTGGTAGAGATAGACAATGCATGTCGCTACAAACCCCCCTTCAACAAACATTTTACTCAGAACCGTTTAACCTCTGCTTTACGTACCTTGTTGGATCTGGAAGGGTGATATCGAAGGTGAATAGCAGCCGCTGTAAATGGAGGAAGTTTGCTCTACATGTGAGGAGGACATGTGAAAACATGGCGACACAGGTGGAGACATGAGCGTGGCTTCGGCCTCAGTTGAGAAAAGTCGGAGTTTCCTGCCACTGATGTTGAGTCGAGCAGGGCTGATGAGAGGGCGGCGTTGTCTGGCAGAACCGGAACTGGAACTAGCACTAGCCGAACCAGATACTGAGGGAGGTGGAGAGGGGGCTGGGGATGATGGGCGGCTCACTGACTTCAGTGAAAAGTAGTCTGTGCCAAAAAGCAGTGAGAAATGTCAAATCAAGTGCTTTGAAATTGTTAAGGATTTTTCATGATATAGGATTTAGTGGAGATCACAAAATAATCAAAAAGGAGTTTTGATACCTGAGGACGGGGAGGCTGGTCTGCTTCCGCTAAACAGGTAACCAGAATCTGAAATCAAGACAAATACATATGTAATCACACCATTCATCACCACCATGAACCAGGGCTTTCTTTCCCCTACATTAATCAGTGTTTTTCATGTTAATGCAAAAAAGATTATTCACAGTGCCAATATCAAAGAAAACACAACTCTGCAGATTTTTTAATTCTTCGTTTTGGCTTTACAACACACAGTTTCTGTATAGTTGACCTGCTGTGTGACATTTCCATGAGTAAGAAACTCTGACGGTCTGAATAAAAGCTAATGTTGGTCTGTGTCTGATAGACCTAAAAGTAGACAACTTTGTACAAACATGTCAGGCCATGTGTCATTATGTGGGTAATCTGATAGCATGTTTACATACACATGTAGTAACCTGAAAAAGTTACTGTAAATCCGTGTACGCATGCAGCAGGTCATTTTGGTCAACCATGGTTTACGTTTTTTAACTAATATAGTAGATGCTGCTTTCTAACTTCTATTTGTGGTGTGTGAATGTCAGAGCAGACTAACAGTGCAGTGAGAGGAGAGAAAAGGCAGACAGACTGTCTCAGTTTAGGATGGAATTATTTTAAATACGAGGACGCACCGCTCCGTGTAATCATCTCTCTCCTTTCATCCAGCAGCTCGACTGTGCTTTCCCTCTCTGCAGTCTGTTATGCGTGTGCATACTTGTAAACGAGTAACAAGGTTTCTCATTTACATGGCATTTAAGAAATCAGCTTACTGGAGAAAATCAACTGTAATCAGGTTACTCAAGTGCAGGTAGAAGTAATGAGATATGTGGTGGTGGTCTCTTTGTCAGGTTGTTCTGATGTTTTCAGCCCCCTAGTGGTAAAAATTGATAAATGCGGCTTTAGATGGAATAAGGCCAATCAACCCTCTACTTGGGTCATATTTTCGTAATACATACATATTCATTATTAGTTAAATGCATATTCTTATGCAAGGTCATCATACTATATGCAAAACGGAGGATGAATAGGTCAGGCTGGAATATCAGCTTATTGCGGATATAATGGAATCAGTGTGTATGTGGACTGATAAGTAAAAGTTGTTGCAGTACAGAAATGCCGAAGTTATATCTGAGGTCACCTAGAAACTCTGTCTCTATTATAGTTTTGCCTTAAGAGAGCACTGATAACTTAAAAATTGTAAAATGTTAAATTATGTGTTTAAAACAAAATTTAAAAAAACACCTCTGCATAAAAACGACAGTGCTTCAGACATCTTTTCTAGAAAGTCTTTGCCCTGTTTGGAAACAGGGTTGTGACCCAATTATTTGACAAGCAGCAGAAACTGAAAGTAAAGCTACTGAATCTAATCAATTATAAATCTTGTCTGTATTCAAGGCTGTACACAGCAAGGAGAAACTCAAGATCAAACATGTCTGAGTAGCTTTGGGAGACAAGAACTGTAGACACAAGTAGGCCAAATACATTTGCCCCCGTTGGCTTTGTGGGGAGTGACCAGCCGCTTGAAAAATACATTTTAACTACCATGTCAATTATCTTCTGCAAATGTTTTGAGTAATGAGACAAGTAAATGACTTGGGCTCTTAATCTAATCACATGCATCTTCAGATTACGCCAAAAGGCAAAGCAAGATCGACCAATATCAGATGACTTGTGTTTCATCTGTGAACTCAAGATGAATGAAATCATTTTAATGTTACCTGTCGAGGCGAAGGAGGGGACGGTGCCAAGGCTCAGGGCTCTACTGAGACGCTCGAGCAGAGAGGAGGGGGAGACCTTGCGCTCACGGGGACTCCTCTTTTGGCGGTTGATGAGCTTGGAGATGTTAGGGGGCGGAGTGGGGATGAAAGTGTCTGCCATGCCAGGGGAGAACGAAGGAGATTGGCTGCTGAAGGGCGGGACCGCAGGGCTGCCAGGAAGGTATCTGCAACACAAAGGCATCATAATGTCTTCTGTCGTAATGTCTACCATATTGTTTTGTGCAAAAATATACTGTTGGACGCAGACTCTGCAAAGAACATTATAAATAGTTCTGTAACGCCACTGAATTTTCAATTTGTTATTTTTGTCTGTAGATGTGATACATCTATTCCAGATGTAAACATCCAACATTCTTGACATTAAAAAAATAACCACTGAGTTTTATAAGTACTACAAGCAGTGCCGCCTTGGCAGTCAATCAGTGTATAATCATTGTAACATACTGCTCTGACAACCACTTAGTGTAAGCAGTGTATTTATGGCGCCACTGACATGCTGCTGCAGCTGTCGGGCAACACGCAGCAAGTGCCTTCAGAACAAAAGCTCTAAGAGAAATGCTGCCCAGCAATACAACTTAGTTCTTTCACATTTCCTCAACACACAGTCAGTGGCCCGTACGTGTTACGATTCAAAGTAGTTCCTATTCAGTGGCAATCAACCTTAATCATAACACACACACACACACACACACACACACAAAAACAATTGCAGCACTCTTGATCGTCATTAAACTGACATTTTTTTCCTTTAAGTCCAATTCTATGTTCAGTACCAGTCAAAAGTTTCTCATTTAAGTGGGAAGGTGTGTCCAAACTTTTGACTGGTACTGTGTGTAACTATGGTACCATTTCAAAAAGTGGACAGACAGTGTCTTTGTGTGGATGAAAAAAAAAACAAAAACAAAAACAAAACAAACAACAAGGCATATCCTTTCATCAGCTGTTTATTATATTCCATATACAGCAAACAACCCTTTCAAAACAGGAGCCTGACATTAAAAGCATGACACCCAATTTCAAGGATCTAAACACCCCAAACACAATTTAATTGGGTATATTGCAGGAAACCTTTCAACATGGACGGAACTACATTTGAGGCTGCTACAGAATATATAAACATAAAGTCATAATATTGAGATGTATTTGATTAGCTTATTTATACTATAGTTTGGGATTGCAAACTATTGCTTAATTGTGTAAAAATTAGCAAGATTTGGAAGAATATCTATTGGGTTTTTTTTGAAGTACTGGGTCTTTTGGTGTTTCTGCAACACAAATTGCTAAAAACATTATCACATTTGTTAGCTACATTCTGGATATCAATAGTTACAGTGCTATTAAAAAAATTAACATTCACTTCATAGTAAAAAGGTAGTTCTATAGCTATGACTAAAAACACAAAATATGTTTGTGGCACTCATAATGTTGCAGCTGCATCTGGCAGCTTAAATGTTTGAATGTAGTGCTTCTATAGTTAAATGCTTGACACAAATTAAGGTTAACAGTCATACAGCTTATAAAAAAGGTAGATACATATTCAAGCTACACATTATGTAGATATAACACAACAAACACATACTGGGCGGGTCTATAGTGAACACAAAACTTTTTGTACAGCATGGAAAACTGGCAAAGATAATACTTTAAGTTGTACCATACTATAGCTGCAACAATTATTGTCATTACTGATTATTCTAATTGTTTACTTGATGCATCAACAGTCTATGGCCATAATAACTTGCCAGAGCCCAAAGTGACGTCGTCTAATCTCATGTTTGGTCTGAACAACAAACTAGAAGCAGCACGTTTGGCATTTTTGCTTAAATGACTGAAACGATCAGAGGATTGGGTAATGAAAATAGTTGCCAATTAATTTTCTTGTGATTGACTAACTGACTAATCATTTCAGCATTATACCTTACATATGCAAATAGATGTAAAATATATATAGCTGAAATATTATCTTGTCAAGAGTTTAAGATGCAACTTGTCATATGATGCAGTTTATGAAAGGTTAAAAAAAAAGGAAGTGACTCAGCGTTATTATACTGTTTTATCAGGCTACAGTACTGCATAGCACAGTATCTCAGCTACAAAACTTGGGTATTACTCTGTATGAGAAGTTAAACAGAGTCAGTTTCCTCAAAAACTTTACAAACTGCATCTTAAACATTTTCCATCTAGCAACAGAATTTCACTATTTAAAGCTCTGGTTTGAGAACATAACTCCATCTACAGGACAGCACAACATGCAATTTAAACCCTATAGTTACAGTACTCTACCCACCAAATACAGTCTACAAACACTACAGCTGTTATTTCAGTACTTTTGGTTTGTAATACAAATTACTGTTGAATAAATATCCCTCCTACTGAAGCATTTATAATTGAAAACAGAGGTTAACAGATACTGTACCAAGGGAAAGGTGAAATGTTAGCGCATGGAACTAGTACGTCTATCAGTGTGTTTAATCCATCGACATGTTAGAACGCTGATAAAGGAAAGTTTAATATTATTGTGTAGCAGTGATAATACTATGAATCAGTAGGAGACGGGATAATGAAATTAATTCTCTAGCTGCAACTGATAATGCAGCATTTAAATTTTTTAAATTAGCACAAAGTTTTATTCAAACAGAATATTAAAAACATGGCGGTCCAACATCTCAGTTGGAACAACAGAATCTTCGGATAGAAAAAATAAATAGAAACCTACCCTGTTTAAACCGTGCAAGACCAGTATTTCTAATACTGATGAGTTTGTAGTGATTAATGTTGCAAAAGGGCAACTTGTAAAGTAAAACTTAAATGACACATTGTGTCATAAAAATTTGATTCTTTGACTCAGCGGAGCAGTTTGCTTGCAGTTCTGCATTAGACTCGAAACATTTCTTGCATGACTATATTCAGTTGCAGGGGGTGAACACTTCATGTATGTTTGTATGTTCCAGCACTGATACAACAAGGTCACCAAACCACTAGTAAGGCATGATTACTTTGAGCAAATGCCAAGACAAGCTAAGTAGCTGACAGGTATTCACCTAGAGGCACCGTTTTAAATCATCAGCTATTGGCACAGCAGAAAGTAACAAAAACATCACACAAACACTAACATTATAAAATGCAAAGTGTTTTGCAGGGTGTATTGTCTTACAGTCAAGAAGGAAAGTGTGATCCAACCGGATATCACAAGCACCAGATTACGACAACGAGGACGGGAGAGAAGCAGCAAACGGTTTGGGAGTAATGACGGACTTTGGGGAAATATTGATGAACTCGTGACTGCGAACTAACGCGTTTTAACACTGCTTCAATAAAAAGAAAAAATGTTAGTTACAACTAATGATTAAAATATGCAGAATTTATACGCAGAGGCTGTAAGGATGAGAATGCAACACAGCCACTTCCCTACAAACGTAACCACACATCAGACGCAGAAATCCTCCAGCTTCGACTTGAGAACTGATCGGTTTCTTCAGCACTGATGTTGTGTTCTTCAGTAGGGCCCGCGGTGTCTTTACATATTAGTATTTCATGCAATGAGCTGTAGTTAGTAAATGATTTTCAACCAACAGCAACACCAGACTGTTATAAATGAGTACATTCAAAAACGCTTTAAAACATCCCGGTACAGAGTAGATTATAGTTTAGTTTAATACTAGTGAAGTTTTCATTGTTATAATCCCACAATATGGTTTTAACTTGTCTATTGCATTTGTTTTAACTCTGAAGGTCAGAGAAGTCATCACACATTTGTTTTGGTTAATAAAGTATAAGCAATGTAATCAGTCATAAATAAATAAACATGGTACAATTTCCTATAAATCCCATTCTTTAGTGTACTTAAAGGTCATCTTGAGAGTTAGGAATCATGTAATAAGTAGTTATTGAGAAACCTACATTGATCAAATCTGACCAATTCCTAAGAGGTTGTTCTAGTCAGTTTCTCTCATTGATACAATCAAAAAATAAAAAATCGTATTATTCACTATTCTGTTACCAACCAGAGGGACTAAGAATTCATCTTATTGTTCAACAATACCCTTAACTGCTAATGTTAACCTGAAATTTTACATGCATCAGATGAATCTAGACCAACGTGAATTTATGTTTGCAGGCGAGGTTTTGATGTGACATAATGAAGGGAGCAGGGTGTGTTTGATTACCCTGCAGATTGGTAACAAATCAGAATTCGGTCACATATTAAATGCTAGTATTTTGTATCCATTATAAAAGTGTGGCCGGACAGTTAATCCTATGTTTATAGTTTGCCGTTCACATGCCATAACCACAGTCATTCACACACGGCAGCAAAAGAGGGCAGTTGGGAGTAAAAAAACAAAAAAAGGACAGTGAATAAAAAACTTCATGTTTTGTTCTTTTTAGGAGAATTAAAAACAGAAATCGGAAACATCTTTAGATCGATGACTGTGCTTTGATCTGCTTCTAAAGATCAAATATTTCATGGAAACAGGACCATTTCCACAACCCCATGTCATGAGTACAATTATAACATCACTGCTCAGGTTCTGACCTTCGATATCTGGTTCTTCGTAGACCCTGGGGTTTGCGAGTTGCAACAGCAGCGGCAAAGCTGACTAGGCAACAGAGGGAGGTAATGCTGAGCTTGGCTGTGTCCATCCAGCTTGAGGCAACATTGAAGTAGCTCTCACTCAGGTGCAAGCATAGGATGAGGAACCACAGGACAGAGGCCACAGCATCAATTCTTCTCAACCTGAAAATGCAGGAATAGATTGAATTATTGAAATCTATATAAAAGTTTCATGCTTAAATTCACAGTCTGGGATCACCGTTCCAAAATAGAGGTGTGAATTCTTACCTCACAGGTCCTGCTATGAAGATAGCAGAGAGACAAGTCAACAGGCCAACAGAGACAACAGCCATCTGGTTCTCCTTTCCATACTGCCACACCAGCTCAGCATTTTCTATGGCCATATCTGGGAGCAGCTCCAGCAGATTCTGCCAGACATTCATGCTTTCGTCGCTTTTGTTGTTGGGTGTGGAGTCATTGAGGGGTTTTGGAGGAACGACCCCTCCGGTCAATATCTGTTGGCCACTAGAGGAAGCCTGCTGGTCGGTCAATCCACAGAAAGATGTGGAAAGTAGGAAAGCACAGATCAGGAAGGCGAGGGCTCGTAGCAGTATGACCCCCATTGGAGCAGACACAGAACAGGAGCTCTGTAGGAAAGAGAACATGTTTTCAGTGTGGATTCTGACATTTCCACACACAAAGACCAATTCTAAAATGTTGTATGTTATTAACAGGAAACTGTGTGCAAAACTGGCAGATTCATGTTTTTTCCCCCCATTTCAACCATTTTCAACCTGAAATTACAGCTTGTTTTGTGCAAAAATACACCGAGGAAAACATCCATATACACATTAAATTCATCAAATTTCATCTAGAGAATGCCATTTTTCCCAAAAAGTTAAAGCTTTACTCGGCCGAACAATGCTGGGTGACTTTTAAAAAAAGTTTGTTTGTTGACGATTGGCTGTGCTAACAATGGAACTATCAGTTCAGCTTTGAGCACATTCGCAAAAAAAAAAAGTTGAGTTAGTAATTATAACCCATGCAAAATAAACGTTAAAATAAATGTTCAAATTAAGGAAGTTTCTGTTTCCAAAGCTAGAGAGGAAACTTAAATTTTAAAAAAACAAAAAACAAACAAAAAAAAAGAAAATAAAATAGATGCTTGATTAGGTCTCTGCTGGATATTCTGCATGTTTAATTTACTAGAGGCTGAGACATTTAAAAATGTGAGTATAACTTTTCTAATAAAACGGTACAGTGGCCTTTCCTTTTATTTATTATCAGCTCAATCAGCATATTAAGATCTATTAACATCAGTTCATGTTATACTGAGCAGCAGTGAAGGAGTAACTATGGCCCCTTTCACACATGCACTGCAACCCTGAAGTTATCTGGACATTACCCTGAGGAGCTGTATGTGTGAATGCAAATGTCCGAATTAGTCGGACCAGACATTAAAACGGACTATAACCTGACAGCCCCCTAGTACAAAGTCCATGTAATGTCCATTTGAGCCCATGTGTGCATACAGCAGTGAATTCTCCGGAGAAATCACAGGAGCTAGTGGGCTACAACTACAATAAAAACTGTAAATGCAACTAAATCTGCCAGTAAGGGAGATGACACGAGCAATTTATCAAACTGTTGAACAAGCAGAACATAAACTTAGATATGAGGTCTGAGTTCCAGTTGTCAACCCTCTCATTCACAGCTGCCATTTTACACATGCAGCTGGCGTTGGATTTATGCAGCAGGCCAGCTATGCTGTGTTGTTTTGACTGAGCCTGAACGCCCTGCTGTGAAGCTAACGCTAATGGGAGAAAATATAAGCCATTTTATTTCTTGAAAAACTTAAAAACACTTAATTACAACCGCAGTGTACTTTTTGTGTCATGTCCTGCTTCCTACACCCCTCAACTAAATCAAACAGTATTTCCAGTAGGTGAGAACACGTCAGACAGACAATCCTGCTTTGTGCTACATGTGTGAAAGAGCAAATCCGGAAAATGTCCGGACTTGATTCTCCACAATTCGGAGTTCACATGTGAACTTATGTGACAGAATTCCAGTACAGATTATGTACATGTAAATTTTCCAACATAAGACCATTTCTGCCACAAAAAGTTGTTATATCTTTGATATAATTATCTGATTTAGACATTCACCACAGCACAGGGTTATCCATCAAGCCTGAGGGGGATTCAGTGCTATGTTTCATGTAATTTCATTCATATATTGACAGTCTGTCAAGAGTCTACGGTTCTGGATTACTCTGACCTTTATGAAGTCCTTGATAGTATCCCGGGTGTGTCGAAGGTGATGGCTTAGGAGCACGGTTCGAAGTTGGCGGTTTTGGTATTTGATGTAGTACTCCACTGCTGCCTGACATGGCGGGCATAACTTATAGGTCTGCTCCAGGTGGTGCTTGTAGGCCTCAATTTCCTCATCATAGTTTTCCTACAAAAGAAATGAACAGTAATAAATTCGATGTTTACAGACTTCAGACATGGTATCAAAAAAGAGAGTGTTGCAGTGAATGGAAAAGAGCAAAATACATACATCATCTCTTGGGATAAATGAGGCCAACTGCTTGATCTTTGCAGACTGGTTCTTATTGCACTTCTTGCACAGCAGCATCTGAGAGTTGACCCACTGCAGTGTGTTAGGTGGCACAGCTGAAGGAAGACTACCAGACACCCCATGGTTCAGATCCTCCATGTACTGAGCAGGGATGGGTTTGTTGTAATCCCCATTCTGATTAAAAAAAAAAGAAAAAAAGATTCACTACAGCTTTTTGACATACAATGACAATAATCAACAGGTCATATACTTGTCAAACTTACATCCTGGAAACCGTTGTACTGGTCACAGTTGGGACAGTCCCAGCAGTTCCTGTTCCCATAGGGTACCACTGTATCCTGATTACAGAACCAGCAGTTCACATTGGCATTGACCGGCTTCTTTCTGCAAGTAAGATATAGCATGACACTGTTAATCAAACCTGCTGACACATGTCTGAGGTCCAAACATTTCCTAAAGTGGAATTCAGAGAGCACATGAGTCCTTGGTGTGGCTCCAGAGGGAGCATTGATATCATTACTACATAAATGTGGCTCTTCTTCTTATATACAGTGAAATAACTGGAGCACAGACTACGAGCATGTCCTGTTAAAGTCCTTGACGGGCAAAAGTTTGGGAAGCCCTGTTGATATTTAGCTAATGCACAGATTAGTAATAACGTTAAGACAACATTTAATAACATTATGACACTCCGTTCCAAGGATACAATAGTTCTTAAGTCATCAAAACTAAAATATCTGTGTTTCAACTTGTGTAAAATGACGATTTATCTTAACATTTGAGTCACAAAACTACCATGCACTAAGTTAGTTAGCAAAACAGCTAGCAAAGTTAGCGCTAGCTAGCGTTGACAGTTGGACTACTCTTTGGAAACGGGAGATACATTTGCACATTTTTTGTTAGCGACATTACTCGTTGAACGTCACAGTTTTGAATCGGCCATGCACATTTTGAAGCCAGCATGCTAACTCGAAACAACTTGGACGTAAATCACGCTACAAACATGCCGCAAAGCCTTGAACTTACCTGGTAGCAATTTTGTATATCAGCGCTCCGCCGGCGGCAAACGCCGTGGCGCCGACTCCAGTGTACATTATCTCAGGATATTCCAACAGAAGATGGCTGAACGTCTGCATTTTTGCTGAAATTGGCAGCAAATTAGCAAACAAAAACAGCAAAATGTAGTGTTTTTATTATAACACGAAACGCGGCGCGAGGGGGCACGCGGCAAGCGATCCCCTTTTGTTCACGCCCATGTAACGGAAGCGGAATCACGTCACTGCCTGGACGCGTTCCAATATGATTGATTCATCCTTTGTTGTTGACTGCACCATTCACTAAAACTGATCATATGCAAACTATTACGTGAGTCTAAACGTTTTTGGCCACGTGCTGAGTGTTTTAGGCGATTGACTTTGTTACATTTGGAATCAGTTACAAGTTTGTTGAATTTTAAGCCACGCGCAGTGTAGCAGACAGGAAGTACGATGTGTGTTGGAATGTGGAGTTTCTGTCTTGTTTTCCCTCCCGTCGTTCAAACCCCTGATAGGTCAATAGCCAACACATGTAGCCTTACGTCTACCCTAATACTAAACGTTACGTCTCTTGCAGAAAAAACAAACTCTTTACTTTAGAAAAAAATGGGTTAATCCGTCTTTCAATTAACATGTTGTCCAGTTCAATTATGCTACTTTCTCCAATAGGTACCATTAGTTATTGATCCTGTCAGATGTCATACTTCTGTCATGACAAAAACAAGTGATTGATTCGTTATCATCCTATTCAGAGTTGGAAGACTTTGGAAAAAAAAAAAAAAATTTAATTTTTTTTTTTTTTTTTAACAATTTCAACAAAGCTAGTATTAGTTCGAAAGATAAACTGTGTCCGCTCTATAAATAGGCAAATTAATTAATAGGACAATCAATCATTGAAGCTTACACACTATATCTCTAAAACTTTAATTAGGAAAGGTACATACACTCAAACAGAAGTAGCTATAGCCTTTGTTTACTATGACTACTACTACAATAATGATAATAATGATGATGATAATAATAATCATAATAATAATATAGACTCATAACTTATAGTTAGTATAATATTAGAAGTAATATTATATGTAGATGTGAGGTGTGAAAGAATGCCTCTAATGAATTCAATAGCCTAGATTGCCTAATGAATAGTAAAGGAGTAAACCAATCAATCAAAGCATTTGATGCAAAAATAACATTTTATTGTAACAAATGTGATGTATTTTACATCAAGTAAACATTCATAATCGAATAAGAAAACCGATCATTCTCTCAGTGTCACCAACTGTTGCATAGCAGCTCAGAGGATTGGGTAAAACCACAGAAAGGAAATAAATAATACAGTTACAAATATTCAAAAAATAAGAAAAATAAGAAAATCATTTTTTCTCGAAAAAAAAAAAGTAGAAATAAAAAACGTAAATTCATTTAGTTACAAAATAATTCTCCAACAAAAGATGGATACAATAAGGCTCACACTTAATTCAGCTGTCTTCCTGCAGTTTCACAGTTGATCGGTGACATTTCTGAAGCAAATGCAATGACTTCTTGAAACTTCAGCCTTTCAAACAATGTTAACCAACAGCTTACTTAACAATCAATCAACAACCAACAAATTTACACCTTATCAAGCTGCCAATCAATTAACTTTTGACTGACAAACGAATGACAGCCGAACTGAAATGGTGAAACATAACTCTCAGTCTGTGAACTGGCTGTCGTTGGTTTGAATAACTTACAGGCCAAATGACTGAGTGAATGGCAGCTCCGCTTGCCTCGCATAGGAGGTGAACTGCTGGTAGTTGCACGCCACGGAAACGGTGCCTGCGTCGGGGCTCATCGGCTGGGTCACTCCGCCGTAGGGACACCCATTGTGGGGCACCAGCACGGGCTGCTGGTGGTGACGATAAGCCCCGTAGGGAGAGTGGTGGAAGTGGGGTGGCGGGCAGTAGGGGCTCGGGGAGACGCTGCGGGTGATAACCTGAGCTGTTCGGTATCCGGTCGGCTGGGATGAGCTGGGCTGGCACAGACTCCAGGAGCTGCTCACGTAAGGCTGCAGGTAGAGCGGCTCAGGATAGTCCACGGGGTTCCCGGACGGATAAGGCACGCTGGGGGGTCTGTAGGGTCTCCTCACCCTCCTCCTCCGCCGGTAGTTCCCCTTCTCAAACATATCCTCAAAAGCGGGATCCAGCATCCAGTAGTTGCCCTTCCTGTCCCCTCCGCTCTCCCTGGGCACCTTGACGAAACACTCGTTTAGAGACAGATTGTGCCTGATGCTGTTTTGCCAGCCTTTCTTATTCTTCTCATAGTAGGGGAACTTGGAGACGATGTAATCGTATATTCCGCTCACAGTTTGTCTCTTGTCATAGCTGTCATTGATGGCCATGGCGATGAGAGCCACGTAGGAGTACGGCGGCTTCTCCGGGTTGCCGGTCTCCTCTGCACCTCTGGGCTCAGACGGGGGCGAGTTGGTGCTGATGTCCAGGAGCTGCACTCCCTGGTCGGCGGGGGATTTCTCATCCGCATCCATGGCTCACGTCTCCGCTGTGCGTCCTGCTGGGGCAAAAGAGCTGCAATCTGCGCCAAGCAAGGCAGCGCTAAGATTGAGTCCGCAGGTGCAAACACTCCGCCCACAGGTACAGGACGCAGCGGTGATCAGCGCCTTTCATCTCGCCGAGTTTCTCACACTGTTTATGCCACTGTAAGAGACATCTGTGCTCCCTGTTTAGGTTGAAGAAGGGGTCACACGACTGTATTGTAGCTAGTTTCAAATATTCTCGCTTTGGAGCGTGGCGATCAAAGACTGGCTTATGTACACATTTTGTGAATAAAAGTCACTCACAGATGGACACATTGCTGTCCTTTGACCGAGTTGATTTCACACATTTGTTTATAACATAGCAGTTTACGTTAAGTTTGTGTAGGCCTAAGTGTGCACTTAATGGATTATTTCACATTTAGAAATTTGATTTGCCACCACAAAAACAGAAATTTGACGTTCACATAGCCTACTGTTCAGGTTAAATTTGACCCATTTTGACACTTTAAAGCAGTAAAAACACCCTAAATGACATTCTTTAAACCTGACTTTTTATTACTTTTCCCAGATTATACAAAAATGGAAATATTTTAAAATTAGTCTATTTTTGGCACAGCTGGTAAAAATTTTTCCACATAGAGGATGTTCCAGGCCTGATTTGACCCATATTAATTCAAAGGGATTTTAAAGTCACCAGAGAGGGTCAAATCAAGGTAAAGGGTGGTTACGGGGAATCTTGAAACAGTGAAACTACAGATTGTCATGTGTGTATTTCTGTCATTGGAGACAGAGTTCAATGGGCACCTCGACACTGTGAACTGATCACGTCCTCAACATATTGCTACATTTGCCAGGGTTTCCACCCAGATGAGCATCTGCACCTGCAAACAAGCCTATACAAAGTAACAAATCAAACCCATCAGTTACCAATTACCATCTGAGCCACTATTTCACTGAGTTGGTGGATCTGTTATTCCAAGATGAAAAACAGGAAGTTGAAGAGAAAGAATTAGAAGATGACAACATAAAGGAAATGGAGGAAAGGTCCTTGTGACTTTCTTTCATGCAAAGGTGACCCCACCTTCCCCACAAGCCAGCCACAGCAGCCACAGCAGCACAGTCGTCTGAACTTTGCCATGATCGGTCTGCAGTCCCACAGTCAGTGAGACTGTCAGTGTCAGTTTTTGTCAGTTTTGTTTTTTTTGAATTTGCAAACCCGTATGTTGTTTTGGTTTATGACTAATACCCTTAGTGCAGAGTTGACTGTGCATAACTGATAGATAAGGAGTGTAGGTGGTTTACAGTTAGTGTTGATTGATGGTTTTAATGGTTATAATTAGACCTGCCATTCAAAAATGTTGTTGTGTCAAACCTTAAGAAAACACTCTTTCTGCTGAAACATTAATGATGATTAATGATTAGTCACCCATGATGATTGATAAGATATATATGGATGCAAAATATATTTGTGGTTCAAAATTTGGACTAATCATAAAGGGAAACTTGAACCGAGTCAAAAATGATCCACTCCGTGCTATGAAGGGTCAGAATATGACCCTTCAAATCAAACTTTTTAAGTTAAGATTATGTGCATTCATTAAGATTTTTTATTTTTTTATTTTTTGGTAAACAGTTAGTCTATTTACGATTGCTATGCTCCTAAAGAGATAAACCACTTATAAGGTCTAGTCTATTGAAGCATCTGTCCCATCAACTTGCAAAATAAGGGGAAGAAAGTGCATTGAAAATTGTAAAATAAAAAAACCCCGTCTGATATGTTAAGTTGTGAGTGCACGTATTAAGAGATTGTTTACACTGTATTTATTAGGTGTTTGTCCCAAGTTAAATATAAAATAAAATGATTCCGACACACCCACACACACACACACACACACACAAACACACACACACACACACACATACACATTATACCCTAGAACTTGCAGGGTTTTCTTACTTCAGACGTAGATGATAGTTGGGTATTTCCATCATTTAGTATGCGACAGGGCAGCAGAGTATTGAGACTTACAGGTATCAGGGCCCGGCATACCACCCACATACAGTGAGGCATGAACAGCAGGCCTGTCTGTCCGCTGAGACTGGTAGATAATGATCACCTGCTCTCAGCAGACAGTCTGTCTCCCCTGAACTGATACGGAAACACAGATCTCAAAAAGTGAGCAACTATTGTGGAAAAGCAACTACAGTATGATTTTGGCAAAGATTAGAGGGCATTTCAAGATGGCCAGTTATCAGTGTTAGTGTATTAAAAGGGAGCCTGCAGGGAGCAAGCCGTAAGGCTCACGGACACCAGGTGTGAAAAGCAAAAATAATAATTTGTTTACAACCTAATTTGAAATGAACAAAGTAAGTAATTATTTAAGAAAATAATTTGAAAAACTTGCACACATTTAACTTAAATTGAAGGCAACTAAAAAGCAACTTAGGACTGAACATAAGTGACCTAACAAAAAGGAGGTTAAAAAGGAGTGGGGGGGGGGGGGGTAAACAATTAACTCTATACTACCAATTAACCTTAATACAAACAACGATTTAAGCCAAGAAAGCATTTATAATCACCATCTAGCTGACAAACAAAAACAACTAAATGTACTAAATTAACTGGATCCCGAAAGGCAGACTCCCACCTGGCATTTCGCATTTCGTCACAGTATAAGAAGCCATCTTTGATGGCGCAGCATCTTTTGACAATAGGAGGATTCACTGTGGATCCATGAAAAACAATGAAGGTAGAACATCATTTAAAGCAGACAAGAGAGTTAAAGACAGAACATTAACTGAAATAAGTGCACTTAAATGACCAAACAACTGTCAAAAAAGCCAGAACGTGTGAAAACAAAAAACTGTATTATGTAATTTTTATAATATATGTTTTTATATTAACTGTACTAAAAAGAAAACTACTAACACTGTTTGGTGTCGGCCAGTGGTGTATAAGTATTGGTAACCTTGACCATTCATTTCTTGAATAAAGTTCAATACAAAATCAAGGAGATCATGACTCTTAGTAGTTTTTAAATTTGATCTTTCAATCTGAAAACATGCAGCATTAGTCCATAATAATCTATTAATCCATAATTATGAACTCAGCTGTTATGGATAAGTGTCACTCAGATCATTAAATATTGTAAACTTAATCTCTTTTAATATTGTTTTACTGCTGTAAAGTGTATTGAAACATCATGATAATTCATAATAATCATGATCTCATGGTCTCCAGTGACACTTATAGTGCTGACATGACAGTGAAATATGAATAAAATAACACACAAAATCTACAATTTTCCATTTGCAGTAATGATATAGTCATAAAAATGCTGATATTTCTCTCAGCAGACCAAAAACTTCATACTTCAAGGATCAAGTGAATAATATTGAAGTCGATAAAAAATAAAGACAAGGAAAGTTTCAAGCCACTGTGTGCTGTAAATAGTCTGATCTGACACTGGACAACTTTGTGCATGTAATTAAAGGAAAATTAATGAAAAAAGCACCATCACAGCTACAGGATGCCCATCATGATGTTCAAGACTCTTTCAAAAATTCAGAGAGAGAGAAAGTCAATGATTCACTTTTCCTGCTTCTTAAGTAAATTATGCTCACAAGCTAAGCAGGAATGAATCCTGTCAGACATGTGTCTCCTGTGCTCTATTACACTTCCATCTCTGATTTCCTAGATTTTTAATATCTAATAAAAATGACAAAAGGTAACTGGACAGCACACTGTGCTTGTTTTTTCCAAGAGAAAGCTAGATTTACCTCCTGATGTCATGTAAGCAAAGCGAGGCGCCACGCTAAACACAATCTGTGTAGTTTAAGCTATCTGAGACTTAAAAAGAATGCAGCAAAACTGCCAAAAACAAAGAGTATGAAGGTTGGGCTTAGATAATATAAGAAATGAAGAGTTACAGCCCTCAAAAAGCCCTCAAGTCTCAGCCAGAAAAAAAAATTCAAGGCTGCAGCACTGCTTCAAGTGATACAGTCTTTACCTTTAAAGTGATTCACTCCAGTTGACTATAAAATGACGTCTGTTCAGAACATCTCTTAAAGCTTTTCAGTTCTTTTTTTTATTCTCAATGAAATGCACTATTTTTATGAATATCACATCCTACACAGCATTCTCCCACATCAATTAAGGTCAGATTTAAAGATTTTTTTTTGCTTTTTATTTAGACACAAGAATTAAACTATTGAAACAATGAAAGATAAGGCAGATATGGACGCTTCTCTTTCTAGTAAATATGCAAATATAATGTTATCATTCTCTCTATCAAGGAAACTAAACATGATTGGTTGCCTCACTTCCTAAACTAAACCTAAACACCTAGTTCTGCTTTAGAAGACAAGTCATATTTGAACACTGCTGGTATTAAAACCTTAACATTAAATTTCTGTATTGATCTTTTTTTTTTAATTCATCAAGTGCATACATACATATATAGACAATATGGACACACTAATAAATACAAAGGCAACAAGAGATGATATTGGTTTGCAAAACATAAAAGGACACAGAAAGGGAACAAGGGACGGAATGTGAAGAAAAGAAAAGAAATATAAATAAAAGAAATATTTAAAAAATATATAATAAATATACATAAGTGGAGGGTGTGATCTGTTTGGGTTTGGATGAATTTCAGGCGAGTTTCGCAGGATGGGTTTGGTTTAGTATCGCGTCCCACACAGAGTTCTCCCGCATCAATTAAAGGCCCTCAAAGCACGTCTCTCAGATCAAATGATTATCAGATTTAAAGTTTGTCCTTGATGCTGGTTATTTATATCTGATGAGCTGTAGTAGCAGCAAAGATGTCACACCCTATAACTCAGTGATGTGCACTTGTGTTGGACAAAACAATCATTTAAAAATATGCTAATTCTGGTCACGGACTGATAAGCTTAGAAAGGAAGAACTTGACAAAGCTGATAAAACTCGCAGCACTATATACACTATTTGATATGCAGTTTATTGCAAAATATCTTAACATGTAATAAATATTGTAAAGGTCCTACAGTGTTTAACAAAAAACATGAATACAAATTTATGTCACAAAGCTTTTTTTCTTCTTCTTTCCTGCTTTATTCATCATCTCACAACCCCTCAGATTTATATTGTGACTTTATGACTTTCCTGAGCCCCAAGGTTCAGAAACACTAAATTAAACTACCTAACAGTGAATAAAGTAGCAAATAAACTAGCTCCGCATTGTGCAGCTACAACAGTAAAAGGTCTCTTATGCATTGATGCATCAATAATAACAATGTACAATAAATTATCAGCCATTATTCCTCAGAACGAGCACTTTTACTTGATATTTTGCTGATAATACATTTGTACTTTTGCTAAAGTGTGATTTTGAATTAAGGACTTTTAGATTGTTCTATTGGTAATTTTACTTAACTCAAGGATTATAATACTTCCTCCACATCTAAGTTCTCCGTGCACAGGTTTTTGGCATCCTACCAGCAGTTAAGATGAGCGCTTGAAAGAAATAGTGTTGACTTTAAACTTGCTACAATCAGGAACTTCTCTGGAGTCATACCACAAATACCTTTTATGCACAGATGGTGGCTGCACAGCTGCACTCCAGATCACCAGCTCCTTTTAACATATCAGGTGGCTCAACACCTTTTTCTTCCTGCTTGCTGACATGGGTGGAAAACTTGAATGGTGTGTGTGTGTGTGTGTGTGTGTGTGTGTGTATGTGTTTGTGTGTGTGTGTGTATGTGTGTGTGTGTGTGTGTGTATGTGTTTGTGTGTGTGTGTGTGTGTGTGTGTGTGTGTGTGTGTGTATGTGTGTGTGTGTGTATGTGTGTGTGTGTGTGTGTGTTTGTGTTTGTGTGTGTGTATGTGTTTGTGTGTGTGTGTGTGTGTGTGTGTGTGTGTGTGTGTGTATGTGTTTGTGTGTGTGTGTGTATGTGTTTGTGTGTGTGTGTGTATGTGTGTGTGTGTGTGTGTGTTTGTGTGTGTGTGTGTGTGTGTTTGTGTTTGTGTGTGTGTATGTGTTTGTGTGTGTGTGTGTGTGTGTGTGTGTATGTGTTTGTGTGTGTGTGTGTATGTGTGTGTGTGTGTGTGTGTTTGTGTTTGTGTGTGTGTATGTGTTTGTGTGTGTGTGTGTGTGTGTGTGTGTGTGTGTGTGTGTGTGTGTGTGTGTGTGTGTGTGTGTGTGTGTGTGTGTGTGTGTGTGTGTGTGTTACAAGGCTGCAAATGGTCCGATCCTGTTGAGGTTGAGGCAACAGGATACCCTGATGTCTGGAAGTGAGATGAGTGATGCTCAACATTTTCTAAGCTACACATTTTTATTCCTTATAATAATAATAATATCACCACACAGGTCAGCAGATGGATTATTACTGGTATAAAATAATGGTTATTTTTATTTTTTTCATGTGTGATTGTTATAATTGTTACCTACTTCTATAAGTCAGTTTTGAGTCTCTTCTCTAGTTTTGCGGTGATGTTACTTATTTCTGTTAAACCCATTGGTTGAAAGTAAGTAAGTTTATTTACTCAAGTACTGTACTTCAGTACAATTTTGAGCTACTTGTACTTTACTAGAGTATTTTTATTTTATGCTACTTTGTGCTTCCACTCCACTACTCTACTACATTTATTTCACAGCTATAGTTACTACCTACGTTTCAGATCAATATTTTATATGTAAAATGATCAGTTTATAAATGAACCCTGTTATAAATTAGACTACCCAACAGTTTTTAAATTTACTACCTTGACCTCATTAAAATGTTGTATGGACTATACATGTCAATGAATCAGTGTTAATATTCCATCAATATATACATATATATGTGATAAATATAACCCTCTACATGGGGCCATTTTGCATGATGAGTACTTTTACTTTTGATACTTTAAGTACATTTTTGCAGCCAATACTTCTACTTTAGTAAGATTCTGAATGCAGGACTTGTAATTGAGTATTTATTCATTGTGCTGTTGCTACTTTTACTTAAGTAAATGTTCTCAGAAGAATCACTGGTAAAACCTGTACAATAGTCTTTTTTCATAGACATTTTATTGGCATTTTGACATGACATGGTAGGAAAAGCACAGGTCTTTCTAACGACATTAACAATATTTCTGTTTTATACAAGAAACCCAGTAAGGCAAAACAGTGTGGCAGTGAGCCAGCATGCACGATACCAGGAGCCTGAAACTGAAGCAGCTAATTGGCATTCGGCCATCATTCATTTTATTATTTACACCTGTTCTTTTCCTACTGTGACATGTCAAAATGTTCTCTGTGGAAAAAGACAGATCACCTCTAATCATCTAAAAACAACATACAATACAAATAAGAAATGGTAAATGATATTCTTCAAAGTTGGCAGGTTATGTGTGGTAAACAAAGGAAATTTATGATTTCATTGTTCAGATACAATTTTTAATAGTGAGGAAAACCAACATGGGTAATTTTGTTATTTTCTGTACGACGAACGTGACAAACCATAAAAAAATTTTGTTTTTATTCTGTGAAATTCAGGTTAATCAGGAAGTAATTACTGAATGAAATCTACTGTATGTGGAAAAATAAACAAGCGTAGTTTGACTGCTGTGGGGACAAGCAGGTATGAAATCTGACTCACCAGGGCACCTGCAAAGCTGTGATCACTGATAAAAGGAAATGACAGTATGTGTTGTGGCTTCTGTCTAAACACAAGCACATGTGACAAACCACAGCCGACTCCTGGACTTACAGTAGTCATTTCAGGCACCACTCCCAGACTTCCCTAATCCACGGATTATAAGAAACCTTGCTCCCTTCTGTTAACTCTGCGTCTCAGTGACAGACCAAACAACACATTTCATCTGATGTGATGGGCGCTCAGGCAAAAGTCAACATAACAGTCAAAACAAGTGGTGCACAATTCATTATGTCAATGTAATACAAAATCATTTGTCTCATTTCACATGTCCCCACTGCTCTGGACATGATATAGAAAAATGATGTATGAAGGAAAATTTCACAGGTCATAAATACAGCAATTTCCTTCACTCCTCTGACACTGCTGGTTGGCTGAATTCCCATGCTGGGTGCGGCGCTCTCTCAGGTGATGAGATACTCGAGTTCCCTGTTCAGTTCACAACGCCACTGACCCGTGCCTCCTCCCACAATGCATCCCTTTGTAGGGTTCTACATGATTGCCTGTCAACCAGCTCTGTGCCAGTCAGGCCATGCAGCACATGTCTCCAGTAAACCACTCCCAACTCTAACATCTACTCCTCTATTGTTTGCACATCATGCCTAAACTGCCAGCAGAGACTCCTGAATGAATAGAAGATGATAATATTGGTGTGTATGATTTCCACCATGTCAGATTTGTGTTATTTGTTGTTTGACATGGGTACTCACATGTAGTTACTTGTGAATGACTGCAAACGTGCCCACTGACAGTTTTTAAGATTTCCTCCGAATAGCTGTCTTACAAAGCCATTATCAATCATGAGCCAATGCATGCCGTCATGTTGGAGACAAAATGTCTCAGTCTCAGGTAAAATAACACTGTTGCACTCTTTTGTCAATTACAAAAATAAGATGTCTGCCAAGATAAACCCAACAAGGATTCCTCAGTGACAGTTTGCATGCTGACAGCTTCTCTGTTACCAGAATGATCACCATTTACAGCCTTGATGTATCATTTGATAGCCTGTTAATGACAAATATAGTGTTTTATAAGCTGCTATTTTTCAATTTATACTTTACACTCTTGCTGACATCGCCATCTTAAGAGACCTGTTATCGCCTCTTATCGAAAAATTACTGGACAGAATCAAGCTGAGAGCTTCCTGTTTGACTTGTTTCCTTCCTCACTCCTGATCAACCTGCTGCCACACGTGTACCCTTGATTTCAAGCTGTTATGCAAAGTTTTTGCAACAGTGTACTCTTGCCTCTTTCTGCAGCTGGGAATACAGAAGCTGATCTCAGATAGCAGTGAGGCTTGTGACATCTCACTGACAAATGATTTCTATCTGCCTCAACTGAGCCTCTCCCAGTTGGCAGGGGCTGTGTGACTTTGGTCAGATCACATTTATATGATAAGACGATCGCCAAATACCAAACTTGCATGAATAATCACTATGCATGTTCCTGCATGAATTTTCTTTTTGTTGTATTTTTTATTTTGCACAGCAACCTTTTCAGCTGTTTGGCATAGCTCGCCCAAGCAGTTGGTTAATTCTATTAGTAAAAAAATAGATTGCAGATTGGTTTTGTTTAAAGGAATTAGAATATAATTTCTTCTTGGTTTAAGTCTTAGGTAGGCAAAAATTTCTCATGCACTCACAGAATACGCTTACAGTAATGGTCCATTTGTTACTCTGCTATGCCATCTTGTGGAGGTGAATTGAAAAGAAAACTGTAATTCAGTTCATGCAGATTGTCTCTGTATTACGGATGAAATGCTGAGTTGGAGGGTCAGTCAAGGCCAGAATCAAAGCCCCCTTTAATCTCAATCACAGTGTGACTACATTTGATGAGTGATACATGAAAAATAGGATAATTAAATACAATGAACATGCATCATAAAATGAGACTTTAAGTTTAGCATAACATATTAATGTAGAAAATGTTCCCATGTCTCCACCTTAAGTGAATGAAACAAATTCAAATAGTTTCTGTGTTAATATAAGGTAGACAACATTAAACAGTCATTTTCTGCTTCTGTATTTCTAAATTCTGGCAGCAGAGGGCAGCAGATCAACACTCTTCAAGGCTGCAGGAGAATTTGTTTTTCAATTTTTCTGAAACCTGCTGAGTTTGGATTGATTGACATTGAAAACACAAACATTCAGGAACATGATAATAATGCTCATAATAATGTATTTTGTTTTTACAGGTTTATCTTGTGGTATCATACCAGGTGAAGCAGCTCAACAGACACACATATGGCAGATTTTCATGTGTTTTTACACACTTAAATAGAGAAAATGCAGCAGGTTTATGCCTTTATAATCCCATGCCATGACTCTAAACATAAAAAACAAGGTCCAAAGATGTAGGTTGGATGATCCTTTATGTGTTGATAGACTGTGGGGTGTAACCCGTGAATTAAAAGATCATCAAAACAAAGGGGCCTTCTTTTAACCCAAGCAAAAGTAGGAAGAATGTTTTGCCCGTTACATGGGTTCAGCCATGAAAACACCTCAATGCTTGAAAAATGTCTCGTGTTATGTCCCGTGGTGACTCCATAGTTTTAATGCTGCTTGACTTGGTGAGAAGGTTGGTAAACAACATCCAGCGTTGGACCTGGTGACCCCACGGTTTCTTCATTCCAACACGTCCCGTTCCAGATAACTTTGAAGTCAAAAACAAAAAGAGGAAAATGTATCCCCGGGGTCTATGGAATTCATGTGAGGAACCACAAAAACAACACTTCATCAGGGGCACCATTCAGAACAGTGATCTGCAATATATGGGGGAATTCAAATGAGAAGCATTGTGTGAGGAAAAAGCCAAAGAGATTTGTCTCATCCCTGGCCCCTTTTCTCCTTTCTACCATCCTCCTCATGAGTGACTTTGATGTGGACAAGATGATTGAAAAACAAAGCGGCGTGGCTCGATTTAATTCCAGCGGAGAATAGGTTAGTGGGATGAGTGGGTGGGAAGGGGAATCAAAGGGGGAGAATGCAGTTTCATAAGAGAGACACAAGAAAATCACATTTCAGCCAGTGTATCAATCTGCCAAGGAAAGGAGGGGAGGGTAGAGGAAAGAGGGAGGGTGAGGAGGAGATACAGAGCAGGGTAAGTGAGCGGGGTGTGAGAAAAGGAGCTCCAGTTGATCGCTCTTTAGAAAAGGCCCCCCACTCTCCTGCTGGGTCTTGCTCAGCTCTTGTCCTCCTGGTACAATGCTGGTCGAGCGGCTGCCCCCTCCACCTCTACCCCAGAACCCCACCACCCTCCCCCCCATGTGCCCCCCAACTGCCCTCCATGTGCTGGAGCTACGTTGACAGCCTGGACCCCAGACCCCAGCATATGGAGGCCAGACCAAAGGGCCTGCACTCAATGTGCTCCACAGCTGGGGCTCCGCTGGAGTGGGCAGCCGGACTTCATGCAACCACATATTTGTTACTAACTTTCTTCACCTACACGGTTAAACTTCCTGATTGATGTGAACAAGCTGAAAAATGGAAGAATCACGTCAGTTCACTTCAACCATCTCACTTGCTTCTATTGATGTCCAGCCATGCAGATACTTTTGGTTTTGCTTGAACATGTTTCGACATTTCCTTCAGTTTTCTGCTGCATCTCCAATACAACGAAGGTGAATGGAATGTTATTGAGTAATTATCTATTGAGTAAATAAATTTACAACAGAAAGTCTTCCTGTTATTCTGGATAACCCACAAAACACAGTATCAACTGTGACCGTTTCTTTGGAAGTTCATCTCCATAAAATTGGAGTGGAAGCAGATATCTCAGAGATGGATGTCTTAAAACCAGGCAAATAAAACTTCAACAATCTGCATGGCTGATACCATTGCAGATATGTAAGAGAATATTTTTTCCATCACAAAAACTTGTGTTGTGTGTACAAGAAGTGGTCAAATCTATAGAATTGTATTTTAAATTCTAGTCCCAAGATCCAGAGGTTGGTAGCCTCTACTGGTAGCCCCGTGATATAGCAGCAACATCTGCGGTTCGATTCCAGCTGTAGATTCACACCCCTGTTTCCTATCTTTCTGCATTTTCAAATAAAGGCAAAATATCAATAAATACTCTTTAAAAAAGACACCATGACTCAAACTATGTACCAAGTACACATGTCATTTGCACTGAGATCTTTAATTTTTGGCCCATCCTCAACCCCTCAATTCTGACATGAACTAATGTTGATTCACGGCAGGAATATGTGGCTATTCTGATGCTAATGGCAGCTTTAACCACCTACTTAACCACATAGCCCTCGCTCTCTATACAGCTCCACTCAACCTGATCCCTGTGTGTGTGTGAGAGAGAGAGAGAAAGAGAAGGAGAGAGGAAGATGGACAGAGAGTAAAGAGCGGAGACAAAAAAAAGGGAAAAGCGACGGGATGAGTATGCCAGACGGAAGCACTTGTTCTTAACTTTTACTGGGTCACAATTAAGAATAATACTCAAGTACAGTAGCGCTGTGTTTTACACAAGTAGGAGAGCGAAAGATCACTTCAGCTCAACAAAGCACAGCAGCCACTTTTGTTCATCGTTCTGCATGTTAAAGCTTTGTTTTTGTCACACACAGGATTTTGGGTGGGTTCAAGGTGATTAATGATTGGGGGGCGATTGTGGCCGTTACCTGTCTGGGTGGCTTTAGCTGTCAGGCTTGTGTTGGTGGAGACAAGGGTCACCAGTTAGCGTTATGACCTTTTAATACCAGGGGGATGCTTGCTGCTTGGCCTGGCATGGCACAATACAGTGCTGGAGCAAGGACAGGTGGTCATTAAAACTGCTGTAATCCCCTCCATGAATAGCTCATGGGCAGGAAGACGGAGGGAGAAAGGGAAGGAGAGAGATAGGGAGAGAAAGACAAAGAGAAAGAGACAGACAGAGCAACAGGGAGAGAGAGAGAGAGAGAGAGAGAGAGAGAGAGAGAGGTAAGGGTGGGGAGCGTTTGATGCTTAGACCGTGGGGCTCTTTAGCACAGTCTGCGGGCCATGCTTCAGAGCGGATGTGTTAACAGTTTCAGGCTCAATGGAGGGAGAAATCCCCACAAAGGGAGGTGTACAAATATTGTGGGAAATCCGTCCGCTCTTTAATATTTCATGAAGGCCCACAATCTATTCATGGGACTCCATTCCTTTGGAGGGGCCCACATTCAGGCTCACTCCGCAGGCTCAATGGGCAGCCCTTAATTGAGTGCCCGCTCATTCTTCGTCTCCCTGGCAGATTGTTCCCCATGAAAGCCCCTGCCTCTTCATCCTCCTCTTCTTCTCCCTGAGAGTGGCCAAAGAAAAGGGGGCATGCCTTGCTGGTGGTGCATGTGGGAGGGTGAAATAAGTAAAGGGGGGTAGTTGTGGATCAAATATGATAATAGGGCAAGAGGGGATGGTAGTGCGCAGAGAGGTGGGGGTAGGGGGCTAATCCTTGGGGTGGGTGATGGAGAGAGGGCGAGAGGAGGGGGGTTGCATTCCCCCAGATGGCAGGAGTGTGTGTGGTAGGGCATCTGTGGGTGTATGTCTATGGGGAAAGGTCGTGTGTGTGTGTGTGTGTTTGTGGGGAGGGTCTGGTTAATTCTACTTGGCACAGAATGAGAGAGTTTGTGTGAATCTTCTTGTCATTTTTGCCTCTATTAGATTAAAAGAGTGGGAAAGATTGTTGGCAAAAGAGGAGCGAATGACACGCCACGTGCAACTTAGATGAACCATGACGAAGTTTAAGAGATGGCAACCAGCCAGGAACAAAGATCCATAAATTTTCATCTTGTGTTTTTCTTTCATTACATCAACACCAACTGCTTGTTTAAACAGACGCGTGTTTTGGTTTCTGCCATCAGTGTGAGGCGACATCTCTATGTGTTTAAAGGGGCACTCCACTGATTTTACACGTGAAGCTCTGTTCACTTGTCAATAGGAATACTACTCAACCTCTGAAAGAATCAAAAAGTTTGACGTTTTTGATGTTATTAGGGTTATCTCAGCTTGAGTTGTATTATGGGAAATGTAGGATCCAGAGCTTTTGGAGCTTGACCCATAGGGACTAAAGGTCAGGATATCCTGGTTTCTGCTACTTTGATTTTCACCAAAAGTGTACTATTGATCACTGGAGTACCCCTTTAAGTGTACTGTTGTAATTAATTTAGTTTTAAAAATGCAAGAACAAATTTTGTGTGTGCTCCCGGTATGTGTGCCAATTTATCTGGCAAACATCTTGACCCCCAAGTGGTGGCACTTTCAGCATGTCATTCATTTTAATAGCTCATCACCCCAATGCACCCAACCATCTTGTCATGGCACTAACTTATATGGTGCCGCTTCAGATAGGAGAGCAATGAAAGCAAATTCACCAAAAGGGTTTTCCCCAAATCATAGCCAGAACATTTGATTGGTCCTGGGGAAATCAAATCCTGGGGAATCAAAAACCCATTAAAAATATCACGTGGGCAGAACTACATTATAATAGTTGGTAGATCAAAACTCTCCACTCTCACCACTGGACATTATTCAGAGTGTGTGGATGAAGATCTTACAGATTAATCTTAAGACTCCATCATAAATGTACACCTCATGCCTGCATTGAGCGCTTCATCCGGCCTAAGGTTGCCTCAGTGTCCTGGCTCATGGTGGACGGCCAGCTGGGAGTGTGACCTGGGGTTCGGGCGTAAGCAAGGCTCCTGTGGGCCTCCAGCTGCAGCCTGGGCTCCTGATCCCTGATTAAAGGTCATCCCGCGCCTTCTAAGGGCCTGTAAGACCCTGGGAGACTGGCTCACTCCCAGTGACTCCCCTTCACTGCTCCAATGTGTGTCCAACAGGCTTATGCTGGCTCATGAGGGACGGAGAGGGCCTGCAGAGAGGAGTCCCAGAGAGAGGAAAATCCTCTACATCCACAACGCTGACTCACATTCACTCACATAAAAAACACAAGCAAGAATATACACACACAAACACTGGATGCATAATTTATCCCTGTGGTACCACGCCTGGTATCCAGCCCAAGCACCCCCTGGGTGGAGTGTGGCAAAGGCATGTTAAATGGATTCCACAGAGGAAGAGATTTAAAGCTTTCATAGCGCCCAGTGTGTTCCAGGCGACTGCATCTCAGGGCTTTGATGGATTGTTCTCAGGTTCATTTCTGGACTTTCTGAGAGATTTTGTAGTGGCCTCACTATGACTCTGTGCTGCAGAAGTTTACTGGGATTTCTATGAAAATTGGCTTCAATTTTGTTTTAAAAGTGAATGTCCTGTATGTATTATTTAAAGTGTGAAAACTCAAAAAACACAAGTAGTTGTCGAGTTTTGCTGTTTTTGTTTTTGTTTTTAATCCTTTAAGACTGACAGAAGGGTGAGGTGAAGTTGTGCCAGAAAACCCCCATCTATTAGTCATCAAAATGATGGCAACCTTAATGCAAGGTAGCTGATCTTACGTTAAATTGTATATAAACATAACTAATGTAATCATGATTGTGACAGATCCTAGACAGAAGGAGCAAAACTTTGAAAAAAAGTACAATACTGTGAATTCAGTACAAAATTTGGCACTCACTGCTGTGCAAGAGGTTGGAAAAAGAAAGGGCTGAATCTTGTAATATGATTGTACTTTGCTTGTTAACCTAACAAGTGCGGATGATTAAATTCACTGACTTAATCCCTGGCGGCCCATGGGCTCAGGAGGAAGTGGTTCAGGAACAGTCTAATCCAGCCATCTCCGGATATGGGACACTCTCACCATGCTGCTACACTGGGCCTTTGTGTCAGCAGGTATTAACACCACAAGTGCCGCCTGAGACTGAGATGGGCACATAATTAGGAGAACTACTGGCTAGCTTGGCTGAGAGCTCTAAGAAGGGGGAATTTCATTCATCAATGCATAATTTTGCACAACTTGTGTTTTCCAGAACTGTATGCATCTCAGAATATATTAGAAAAGTTGAAAGCAATATTATTTACCTCTTATTTCACTATATAAACTAATTTCTGACATCATTTTCTCAGAATTTGTCTCTGAGATGGTCATGATGGGTAATTTTATTCATTTAATCCTTAAAAGGCGCCATGAATGTGCAGCCTTTACATTAATTGGGCCAGTGTGTATCTAAGAGTTGTGTTAAAAAGCTTGACCCCCCTCAGTCCTGGTCTATAAATTAATTCTGCTAAGTGGCAGCACACAAGCTCCCATATTATTTATACTTTTACTATTGGGCAGGGTGTCACTTAGATAAACACAGCGGAGGTTCATCTCATCTGGTCCACAAAAAGCCAGAGTGTGCCGCTACCAAAGCCTCCGCTGAACTTTGACCCTGATAGGTCACAGAGAGCATTTGTCCCTCAGTAATTGGACAGAAGGGCCCTTTCGCTCTTCATTTAACCTTTGGGGTCCAAATCTTTCTTCCCCGACTACCATAAAGCCCCTGGTCCTGACCCAGTGTTTTCAGGCCTATGTGCCCACCCCCATCACAGGCTTTTGAAAGCTGGAGAAAAGCTGGAGTGTGCTTGCGCTGTCAGAGACAATGGTAGAGTTAGTGACCCCTGACCCCGCAGGCCGAGGCCTTTCTTCCTGGATCAGGCGCTGCCTTTCGCTACGGTAGGTTATTGCTCCACAGCTTGGCAACAGAAAGAGGGTAAACACTTGTTAAGATTCCTCTTCTTTCGGCTCACCCCCAACTTCTTTTCTCTCTCAGTCGCTCGGCTTATATTTTTTTCTCTTTTGAGGGGGTTTGTGGGTCTGTTTAAAGATGGACAGGAGTTAAGGCAGGTCCCTTGTTTGAAATTCAGGCGGCAGCTTCATAATCCATCATTCTGACAGCTCTTTGTCAGTGGTCCAAAGGAGACAGGAGTCACAGTTGCTCTGACTGTGGAGGAAATACACTAGCTAAAGTAATGTAAATGGTTTGGACATGCATCTGCTTGTGTTTAGAAGCATTTGGACATTTCTTTAAAAAGCAACTTATTGGACAAAAGCTTTTGTAAAACTATGTCTGTTGCAGACTGTCCATGTCCACATTTACATGCAAAAAATGCATATAACAATACACAAGGGCAGACCTCCATGAAATGGTAAATAAATTAGAAATTATGTGCAGGTTATTAGTAGTTAGTTACTTTGATGTCAACAATGTGGAAACTTTTCAGCCAGACTGCTTGAATAGCAGCGAGTTCTTCTGTGCTATTTAAAATACTTTCTGCAAAGATTTTTATTTGATGTATTGGTGAGCTTCCTTGAGTAACCTAAGCTTGTTATCCGTGTGGGGCTAATACTGGTCTTGGTACTTCTGGCCCCCTGTTTTCCAGTCCTGTTGGGGCATTTGCTGAGTGATTTTTGTGATTCTAAATCCAACATAATTGGGATTTCATTCCCTCTAGAATTACTTCCTTTCCTTAATCTCTTGAGTGCTGCCCTGAATCCTTGTGTATCACCACACTGTTACCAGGGAGACTCTGTCGCCCCTCCACGAGGCTGCAGTGGTCACCGAGGAGAGACGGTGGACCTCGTGTGTCCAGATGCTGAGCATGCGGCCACGGTGAGAGGAGCATCCTGTGAGGTGGCCACAACCATATGGGCTGAAAAGGAGGACTCCTCTGGAGCTGCTGGCCTTCTCCTCTGGGACAGAAGCCCATTGTCCCAGCCCTGCCCTCCATGCCACTTAATGGTGCAGAACAGCATTGTACAGTATTGTAAACTGCTCTCTGCTCCTTTTGCCCTGTCGGGCCCTCAATAGCAGGGCCCTCTCCCTCTTTCCCCCTCACTCCCTCTCACTCAGTGGGTGTTTTAGTGCCCTCTTCTTTCATCCTTTTCTTCAGCCGCCTCCTCCCTTTGCTACTTTTGCTCGGTTGCTCAATGTTCTCTTGAGTGATGGTCTAATTGTCAAGGAACAATTAAGCCATCTGATTTCTCCTCTCTTCTCTTGTCATGTCTGCTTTGTTTTAGAATGGGGCCGCCTGAGTACAGGAAAGGGCTGGAGGTCACTTCAATATCTGTCTGGGCTTTAATGTAAAGCCCCCGCCGTGTGGTCCTAAACAACACAATACCTGCCAGATACAAGTCCTTATAAAATATGAGACTCAAAAATGTTTTCATGTCATTTGTGATTTGCATATGAATCAGCTGCGCTTATGACAACCTTACATTATGCTGTTCTTATCTGTTCTGACCTCTATCAACAAGCTTGTGAAGAGTGAGACCTCCTAAAACAACAAGAAAAGTGATTTATTGGCGCTGGTCTAATAATCGACCCACTTTAAGGCTTCTCCCTTGTAGTCCCAATAAATCTGTCTCTCTTTCTGTAGATACCAAGAAATATGTTCCCTTTTAATAGACAGGTGACCCAAACAGCTGGGAGACAGCTTTGCCCAAGATGGGACGTCTGCACACTTTTACCCCCGCCGCTCCTATTGTTAGTGTAATGTCACATCTGTGACCCTGTCTGCTCCTTTCTACCATTTTGTCTTTCATCCTCTTCTCTGCTCATACCTTCCGCTCCATTTCATACTGTCTGGGTTCCTCCCTACACGTGGAGGCAAGGCTCTGCATCGTAGAGCTGCAATAAGATGAGCAGGCCCTCCTTTCTAATCCTGTTTTAATTTGACACTCCTCCGCAGATGCACAGCTATTTCCCTCATTAAATAACAGGGAATGTAAACTGAATTGTCAGACATTTGGTTTAAGACCTACATGTGTGCAGTCTGTATCATTCCTGATCCTTCAGCTTCAGTTACATATACTCAATAAGGTTGTGCAATCACAGTTTTCCTTGGCCTGCAGAGGTAGATACAGACTCCAGAGTGGATTTGTTGTCTTGGGATGGATCGCTGCACTGGAGCCTGGACTGAGGAAGCCACAGTAAAACTTTGGTACTTGACTACCAGGCCTGCAGTTTTGTCTCATATTAATGACTGATAAAGAGTAGCAAAATTAAAGGAAAAACATGAATAAATGAGAGGAGATACATGTTAATGTAGGTGCTTCCATTTGGGACATAAAGAGTCACTGGTGTCTAGATTTCAACAGACTGAGAATATATACCAATGAGCTTTGATGCTGTTTTGGTGGTTTGTGCTAGTTAGGTAACTTACTAAAACACTTTATGTTGTTTTTCCCCCTTTTATTTGTTACCAGTCTTAATATACACAAAAAATAGTAGCATTAGGAGATAGGAGTTCTGGGTCCTGTTTGTTCCTGAGTGCAGTACTTGATCACAATTCTACATCTTCTGTCCTGCAATCATTTCTTTTGGCTCTGGCCTCTGTGAATGTGGTATTTGACATATGGTTAGGATTCTTGTGGAAGAACAGGAATTCTCTCCTCATCCACAGGATGCTGGTTTTACAGTATATTAAAACTTCATTCAAAATTTAGTTGATGGTTCAGAAGACATCCAACAAGTTGCAGTCTACGTTGCTGAAAAACAACACACAAGTCAAGTCAATTTATTTGTATAGCACCAAATCACAACAAAAGTTATCTCAGGGCACTTTTCACATAGAGCAGTCTAGACTGTACTGTTTAATTTACAGAGACCCAACATTCCCCCATGAGCAGCACTTGGCCACAGGAGCAAGGAAAAACTCCCCTTTAACGGGAACAAACCTCAAGCAGAACCGGGCTCTAGGTAGGCGGCCATCTGCCTTGACCGGTTGGGTTGAGAGAGGAAGAAGGAGGGGGAGAGGAGAGAGAGACACAGAGAAGAAGAAGAGGAACAATAACAACTATAACAACAACAATAATAATAGAAATATGACTAATAATAATAATGTCAAGCAGGACCAAGGCAGCAGGCAGTCCGCAACCACAATCCATAGAAACCTGCACAAAAGCACAAAAACTCCGGGGAACAAACAAAGTTAATGACATGCATTAATTGTACATGAATGCATACAGATGGAGAGGAGGAGGAGGAGAGAGGAGCTCAGTGCATCATGGGAAGTCCCTCAGCAGTCTAGGCCTATAGCAGCATAACTAGGGGCTGGTCCAAGGCGAGCCTGGTCGGCCCTAACTATAAGCTTTATCAAAAAGGAAAGTTTTAAGTGTACTCTTAAACTTAGAGAGGGTGTTTGCCTCCTGGACTGAACCTAGAAGATGGTTCCACAGGAGAGGAGCCTGATAGCTGAAGAGACTCTAGGAACCATTAGTAAGCCTGTATACTGGGAGCACAGTGTTCTAGTGGGGTGATAGGGTCTATGAGCTCTTTAAGGTACACACTGTGGAAGACTGTTAAGTACTTATTGTATTACTAACTTACTATTAGTAAGTGCTGTCCCTCATTCAAAATATTGCTTTTGATTTTGCAGCATTGCATCGCTGTCAACTTTTCCTTTTGTCAGCAGAAATGCATGAAGAGAATTACATCAACATGATGTTTGGCAGGTTTGTCATTACAGGAGAAGATACAAATGTTTTGTCTTTCAATAAATACAAGTTTACAGAAGTCCAGAGTCTGCTGTTAACGTCACACAAAGTTTCCTGGAAGTGAAAATACTTTGTGGATACAGTGATGGGATTATGGGTACTTATGGTTGCTCCATTAGAGCAGGAAGATTTGGAAGTGATTGCTAAAATGTGCTTTGATAATAGTCTTTATAAGTTGGGGAAGTGTTAAAGCCACTTTCTAAAGCTGGGTTATTCTGACAGATACAGAACTGCCAACCTTTAGATCTGTACACTTCTTCAACCTTCCCAACTCTCCTTGGGACGTCCTACTATGACTGCAAAGCCACATGTGACTAATCCCCCAATAATGCATCCATCAGCAGTTGCAGTTTGTCAAAATGTTTGTGAATCTGTACCTGCTCCCCCCTGAAAGGTTCTCAAGGTTAAATCATCAGTCAATAAAAACATGGCCATTCTTTCCTGTTGTTCTGTTTATTTTTTAATGATCACTACATAGACAAGTCTACAGTGATTACAGAAGTTGTGAAACAGCATCGTAAAATATGCAGGTAGTGAATTTCTTTGTGTGTTATGGGAGTTTAATTCACCATATGCAGAATTAAAGAAAAATACAATGCAGTGTAACAGAAATCTAAGGTACACGTTCTACAGGAAAAGAAATACAATTTATTGTCGAAGCAAATTAGGCTTTTCAAACATCAATCAATCAATCAATCAATCAATCAAGTTTATTTGTCACATGTAATCATGTAAGGTAAAATCACAGTGAAATGTAATCCTGTCAGTTGCTTCAATTTGTTCATTAAAAAGAGTTTAAATAGAATAGAAATAAATAATAGTAATAAATATATGTGTATGATTGGAGTGAAAACAACAAAAACAAGACTCTTCTTCTTCAAGCCATCTTCTCACTAGCATGTTACCAGCACATGGCCCACAAGAGGACAGTCTTTACCACTGCCTCATTCAGCTTCCTAGAGGAGACATTGGTGATGGGCCCATCTAAAGTTTTCATCTTCGTCTTGACCTTGACCGGGCGAACAACACCGTTCTTGTCTGGGACTGCATGAACAACCTTCCCCAATGACTCAGGGATCCTTAACGGTTCTCCTAGCCTTATTCTTGCAGCGCCTGGTGTGAATATTCTTTAGGCAGGGTAGAGCACCACCTATGTTCAGCCAAACAAACCACTCTTTGCAGGACCTTGTGGTCCTATTTGGTGCTGTTTCCGTATCAGACAATGATGTTCCCCGTCAGGATGCTCTTGATGGTGTAGGAGTACAAATTCCTCAGGATTCGACAGAATTTCCTCAGGCGTCTGAGGTGAAACAGACTCTGCCTTGCCTTTCTCACCACCGAGTCAGTATACAGCACCCAGGTCAGGCCCTTGGTGATATGGATACCAAGGTACTTGAAGCTGTGCACCCTCTCCACCAAGGACACATTGATAATAAGGGGGGTGTAGTTCCTTTCCTGCTTCTTCCTAAAATCCACTATCAGCTCCTTAGCCTTGCTGATGTTCAGGAGTAGGTTGTTGTCCTGACACCAGTGGGTCAGCTCCTCAACTTCCTTCAGGTAGGACTTTTCATTGTTATCTGTGATCAGGCCCACCACAATTGTGTTGTCAGCAAACTGATCAGGATGAGGGTAGCAGAGGTGTGCCTGCCTACCCTCACCACCTGGGGTCTGACTGTCAGAAAGTCAAGGATCCACAGTGAGGTGTTTAATTCCAGGTCCTTGAGATTTGTGATGAGCCTGTAGGGAATTATGGTGTTAAACGCTGAACTGTAGTCAATGAACAAACCTCACATAGCTCCCTTTCTTGTCCAGGTGGGATAGGATGATGTGGAGGATGCATACTATGGCGTCCTCCATTGATTGGTCAGTATATGTCTCTGTAGTTGCACCTGCACTTGCATTTCCTCAGCCACAGTAGCAGCAGTAGCAGCCACCTCTCTCAAAGCAAATGAACATATCTACACTTTATTTGGTAAGACATAATCCCAACATAACAGCTGTTCTTCTTTCTTCAGCTGTTTGTCACACCAAGATCTAATCATAGAAAAAGTCTCTCAAATTTAAGAACTTGTGGTGTCCGATAATTTGAATACCCAATTTTTCACATCCCAGCTAGTGGTTAATGATCTGCCTGTGAGGGCTCGCTGTGTGACAGCAGTGCAGAGCACTGTGGTGCTAATGAGAGAAGAGGACGGCCAGGCCTCCCCTCCCACACATACAGCCCTTTGTCTCTCTCTCTGCCCCCCATCATTAGCTTAATGTGGCCCTCTCCCTCAACTAAAAAGGCCACTGCCAGTTTGGCAATGGGTTCACAGATGCAAATCCCTGCCCAGTGCTAATGGAGGTAAATGAAAATTAATTGATTCTCATTCAAAGGCCTTTTCAGTTAACTGTTCTCACTCCGTGTTTTCTTAATATGCAGACCTTGCCTCCTTAACAATACAAGCTCGCCCCTGCACCTTGACAATTCAAACATATTGCAATGTTCTTGCCATTGCTATGCAGAGTGGGCGACACAAAAGCGAGCAAGGGAGCACAACGACCTGACACCCAGATATGTATGAGATGTGTACTTTTGCTCCCTTACCCTCACCATAGCTCGGGGGTGTGGCCTGCTTGTTAAACAGTTAAATGCAACCATTACTCGTCGTTCATTGTACCTGGGACCAGAATTTAAACTTACTTTTTCATTTACCTGCTAAGGGGTGGTGGTTTTACCAATTTCAGAGCAATTTCATCACATAAGCACTGTACTGTGTGTTGATTTCATAATAGCTTATTCACACATTCACATGGACAAGTTTGTAATAGATAATCTATCTCAAAATGAAGCAGGGTTTGATTAAGCCAAGGCTTTGAAACGTAATTTTCTCAGCAAGTTACCAGTGAACGTGGCAAGTGGCTGTTAACTGATTTATCCACCAAAGACAACTTATAATGGGATTTCTGACACTTTCATCATGCTGTATCTGCAGGACCAATGACTGACTTGTTGCTTCAGAGTTAAGCAGCAAAGGCAGATTAAATTCTCAGAATCTTGAACAGGCTGAACAGAGCTTCACATCTGAGCCTGTCACAGGCTTAACGAGAAGACATGAAACATCTGCTATCATGTAACCAAGATGTAAAAATAACTTGCAGGGTCCTTGGGAAAGACAATTAGATCATCTTCTGAGCTGTGTCTGGCTGCCCCTGTGGTTTGATGAGGCAAATAAATGCACCAGAGTCTGATTATGAATGCTCTAAATCTGCAAAAACACATGCAAACAAAAGCAACACAGAGAACATCCTTTATGTCTACTGATAACATTCATTCTGCACTCCACGGGCTAAACATTTGAACTCCTTACTAAATTACATCTTGAGATTATTAGGTAATCTGTCAGATCAACATGTTTTGCTGCAGCTCTGATAATGAGGTATGATGGATGGAGATGTCACATGTGGAAGATAAGGAGGCTTGGTTCCCTTCTGGTCTGCCACTGGCTGCCCAGCCTGTTTGTTTACCGATCAATCGATCACTCCCCGTTTTCCTTTTGTGATTAACCAAGCCTCCTCTGCTCCTTGTCCTACTCCCCCTCTCTTGCAGACCAAGAAGCAAAAAATAGAGGACTGGTGAAACATTAACCAGACGGAGGTGAAGTGACAGTGATGAAATGAGCCTGGAGGGATGATGCCGTTGTTATCTGCCAATAGGATGATTGTTCCTGAGCCTGTAAACTGTTACCCGGGGTCAGCTGAGGGGTCATGGTGGCCTGTCAACCAGGCTTTATCTTTTGGATGAGACAGAGGCTCATTATGCTGATATACGGGACCATACTAGACAAATATACGACTTTAGAACTAAAAAGACAAAACTACATCCTTGGGATTTTATGCCTTTTCTGAACAAACAGGATGCTAGTTGCAGCAGTGACCCCAGAAGTCTTAAGGAGCATCTGTGTTATCTGTTTTAACTGTGTGAAAGTCTCGTTGCTGTGTATCTGGCTGAAATTTATAGAAAGCTGTGAAAATTGCACACATGGTGTTTATCTCACGCAGTGAAAAACATCACGACCTCCCAGGAAGTGCTATTCATATAAAAGTGAATCACATTCACTGGCTTTAGCCAATGACAGATAGCTTTACATCAGTCCACACACCATACCGTGAGACCACAGCACCCATCAATTTAACAAGCAAAAATGTACAAAAATACTGCCCCCCCCCCTCCAAACACCACCACCACCACACACACACACACACACACACACACACACCCTCCCCCGCCCTACTCCAAAGTTCACACGTACAAAATCACACAAAAACCAACACGTTTCAGAATCTCAAACCAATCAAACCCAATAAAACTAACAAAGCTGGGCAAGTTTTTTGAGTAGGGTATGAAAGAAAACGAGAGATGGCCCTACAATGAAAGCCAGTGAAAGGAGGGCCATTTGCTAAGCTATCATTCATGAGGTATGGGTCCCATGCCTGTACAAGCTTGCTCCCAGCTCTACACACTTGTTGCCATTGTGACACACTGGCAGAGTGAAGCCTCTGTAGTCCCGGGGATCAATTCAAACCCTGACAACACCACACTAAACCAGGGTGCCATTTGTTCAGAGGAACCCCCCGAAACCCCTCTCCCCATCTGTCAGGGGGCCTCCGAGGCACTTTGTGTCTGTGTGTATGTGTGAATGTGAGTGGGTGGGAAAGGGGGAGTGAGAGAGGAGGTTAATCAAGATTTGGATGCGGACGAGAGTGGGAGGAGGGCCTGCATGGAGAAGGAGTGTGTATGTGTGCGTGAGAGAGTGAATGTGTGGTAGGGGAGCACGGTCATTATGCTGATTTCCCTTTTTCTTTCAAGATGTTAGAAGAATACTTTCTTTTACGTTCCTTTTTCCTCAGCCAGGCACTCCTTTGCCATCTATGCTGCCCACTTTTATGCTACGGCAAGGGTGGTCAGAGGGACAGAAATCTGGGAATCAGGTCAATTATGGATGGTGCCTTGCTGATAACAGAGAAAGAGAGCGAGCAGGAGAAAGAAGGAGTAACAGGGAGAGGTAGTGAGACTGCTGTTTTTTTTTATCATTTCGTTGAATACCACTGGGTGGCTGCAGCAGGCCTGGTCTGACCTGACCGCCTGTTTTTTCAGATCTGTTGTGACGCTCCTAACTAGATCTGTTCTCACACAGACCTCCCCCTTGAGTGCCACATAAACTTGAATTTTTTTTTTCATTTTTTTGCATGGTGGTACTCCCCTCTAGTTGCTTCACACGCATCCATGCACACCTGCAAATTCTGAAACCACAGCTTTGTTTTCTATTTGTGTCTGTGCCATTGACGATGCAGAAAAGACGCGACAAAGCAGGACAACTATTTGTTCTTTACTTAATTAAGAAACCTGAGGAGTCCCTTTCAAACGCTTCCGTGCGGCAAGTCGGCTCAAAGCACTGCTCCTGTTAAGTTCACACATCCGTGGCCCTAAAAACCAACTGGGCACTGTTTCCCACTGACCGCAGTGTTAGATTGGGGTTCATGTTGGTTCTAGCTCACAATGGGACAAGTGCTGACCTCTGGCCTTGGCACTGACCCTCTCTCTTCCAGGGGTTAGGTGCTGAGACAGATGTGGGTAAACTTCCCCAGTGAACAAGAGAATGGGGCCCACTTGTTAAAGAACTCTGTTTTCTCCTTCATCTTGGAGTAAGTAAACCTCAAAGTGGAAGGTGGGTCTAATTGGGAAAGGTCTGGATATGGGGTCCAAATAGCAGTGGACCAGTTGTAAAGTACAATGGATATCAGTGAGGAAATGGGAAACTCATGAAAAGGATTTTGGTACGTTGATGCTCCTAATTGGCAGTATGAATGTGTAATGAATCAAAAAAGGGTTTTTACTAATTGGTGCAACTAATCACACACTTTTCTATTGAGCAGAAAAGGAGCAAACTGAAATTTCCATCTGGAAAATAACTTTTGCAAATAGTATTTTCAATTAACATTGAAAAGAAATTTATATTATAGAGAATTTCACAGAAGCCAAAAGTATAAATAAATCCAAATGAAACCTAGAATCTTACATCTGATAGCCTTAAATTATTTCAAAGTGTGCTTCTGTTGGCTGACCCTGAAACTCAATGTTTCCTGCTTTTCTGGTGTGACACCAGTAGGTGGCACTCTAAGCCTGAAGGCTACAAGATGACATGATCATGTTTGCCTCGTCTCAGAGCTGCAGGTTGAAAATGAGCCCATCCAAATGATCACGGAGATCAAATAATGAGACTAACATATACAAATGATAGACTATAGAAATTATGTTTGAAGTTGTCTCCAGTTTGTAAAGCACCAAATTATAACACGGCCCATTAACTGCCCCCATGTCCCATGTGTTCTTGATGTCAAGTCAGTCAGTCTGTTGCATACTTGATGCATGAATTTCAGTTCATTTAACATATTATCACAATGATTTGTATTTAACTGTAGATTAAAGTAAATTGAACGTATAACCTACAACACGTTGCTGAGGGGAAAAAAAGAAAACATGTCAGGGCTTAAAGATACAGTTAAGCCCCAGTGAGCTTTTGTAAGCGGGCCAAAATCTTTAGTAGCGTCCCTGTTTCTATTTTATTTTTAAAATCTATATTTTTCGCTATTTAATTTATATGAACAAGATAAGTTTCAGAAGCATAATGTGTTACAAGTTAGTTACTGAACATACATATGACTACATACAGTAGACTAAGAGCAAACATTGACCAACCTTCACTACATCTAACCTTTTATTTTTGATATACACTTTAATACTGATACAAATTCAATACTTTAAAAAAGCAGTAGTTTTAACGATGTACTCTTTTTTGGTCATGTAATTTTAGTTCCTTTACTACTGTTGTTCATCTCTTAATACCCTGCGAATTTTCCACCTACTGAATAATGTAAACAACATTCCTGGAAATACAACATGTTTCATATTTGTGTGGTCACTTCTTGGTTGTTGTCTTATTTCTTCACATTATACATTGATGTGCTCTTCTACTACATCTTTCCTCTCCACTCACTAGATATTGGTGCAATGTTATTATTATTTTATCATGATTGCTGTTGATCTTGTTCATCATGGGAGCCCAAAAACAAAGGAGCAGTAGTTTATACACAGAACATGTATAAATTTGACTTACTGAAAGTAAATCTGAATTTCTCATTTTGGTTGCCTGGGTTATCACCAGTAATTTTTACATGCCAGTGAAATACCATGCCAGAATTCTGCTGGCTCCTGTCTAATGAGTGCCAGTGAAACTAATAACTAAAAGCATCATAAGACTGGGATACCAGTAGAGAGACAATGGCTGAGAGAGGTAATAACAGGCCATTTAAATCACCCAAATGGGACAGCCTGGTTGGATTCAGGGGGAGACCTTTTCTTCAGCCTTCAGACACAGCCCAAATATGTGAAGGGTGTCAGCCCAGAGCAGCATCTCTCCCAGTGTGTCAGTGGGAGTACGAGAGCCGTGAGTGTCCTGAGTGTGAACCTCTCATTTTTTCTGTGGCCAAAGAGTCATAAATGTCTTGTTCCTATTGTGTGGGAACTCATCTTGGACATTGTCCCCGTGGCTCTGCCCACCAGTAGCCAATAAGTGGAACATGGTCTCCTATCGAGCAGCAGTCTAGCATTCCTGGCATTTCCAGTCGGCTGTCTGGCATAAGGTCGGAAGAGACACCGTCAAGCAGAGAAACCTTGTTTTGGTCCCTTTTCCTGGTGAGGAGGCTTTGGTTGTCTCCAGACTGGAATGCCATTGTTTTCAGTGCAGGACCAAAACAGATGTTTTGATCTGATGCAGAGACTGAACCAATGACAGAACCACCATCTGAAACACATAACACTAGTCTGTGATGACCACAGAGACTAGTCTGACATAACATCTTGTTTACATTTGTGACCTTTTTTAATGTCATGATGCATTGTAATCTGTCATTTTTAACATCGTCGAAGGGAATTATTTTTAAACATTATAATCATGAATGGAGAACAATGTTCTCAGAAGACATCTTGTGAATACAGTGTTAAGAGCTGGAGATCACAAGCAGAACTACTCACTAAACTGCCCATAAAACATCATATGTTATATACATCTTATAACAGTTCTATTTTCAGGGTGGATTTCCCATTCAAGACCGCTCCTCACAGTCTAATATCTTCCATCGCTGGGGTTCCTTCCGGCCTCTGCTGCTTCAGTTCAAATTAAATGAGTGGATGCAGCAGCCCTGGCTGTGCTGGGTTCGGCGATGAATTACAGTGGATGAATGAACTGAGTCCCTGGAGGGCAGGAGACGGGCCTGACGCTCGGTCCTGTAGCTCAGTGAAGGCATCTGCCTAATCAACACTCCAGTGGGAGTCCTTGCTTCATTATGAACTCAACAGTAATTCCCGAGAAAGGTAACCAGGGGCTTTCTTATCTTTACTTGAGTATGAGTTGCCAACTTTCACAATGGTGCCATTTTGCCTAACCCTTTTTAATGAAAAGAATCATCAAAGACAAGATGTTTCCGTTTCTTTTGTCCTTTGCAGCACTGTTTTTCACCAAATAATCAAGGCTGTTTTTTCACAAAGGGCTTAAGTATGTTTTGTGCTATATTGTTTATGCTCTACTTTCTATTGCAATCATATTGAGTATAGTGACAAATGCTTGCAAACAACATGCAAACAGTTCAATCAAAATAACTTGCATTTGGGGAACCTCAAAACTGATGTGAAATATACTCTAGCTTGCCTCATAAACATTTGATTTGATTTATTGAACAGGACAGTGTGCAGTATTAAGCATAAATGATGCACTGCAACGGAGTTAGCTTGAAGCTTATTTGCATCCATAGTCCATTATAATGAAAACATGCAACAGCACAACAACAAACAGTACAAAGCAAAAAAAAAAAAAAACTCTATACAAAATACAAAGCTACACACAACAGCACATCGCATACACCCACAATGTCAATTAAAAATTAGTAATGTAAACTAGGCTCAGTGGTCACACAGCTGATTCATCTTTAGTTGATTTTTTAATTTGGCCTTGAATGCATCAGGTAGGGCATCCCACTGAGTTGTGGCTTTCACACAGAAAGCTGACTGCCCAAAATGCATTGCAAAGACACTTTTCAAAGGTTTTTACTGTTTTTAAAGTGACCACTTTGCTGGATTATTTGAAAAAAACCTTATAATTCTGGTTTATTAGAATTCTACAGCCATGCTAGCTGCTCTGTGAGGCTATACTTTGGCACAGTGGTGCTTTGAGTTAATGCTAACGCCAGGATGCTAACATGTTCACAATGCTAACATGCTAATATTAGGAAGTATAATGTTTACCAGGTTTATCGACTTAGTTTAGCATGGTAACATGCTAATATTTGGTAATTACCACTAAACAGAAAGTAGGCCTATGGCTGAGGTAGTGGGAATGACATTCATTTTGCAGGTATTTGGTCATAAACCAAAGTGTCGGACAAATTAAAAGTTCGACCTGCTGATGCCACAAAATGAAAAGTTATGGGATCACCAAAATTATAACAACATCCTTTGGAGACTGTTAATATCTGTAGGCTACCACATTTCATGGCAATCCAACAGTTGTCAAAATATTTCACTCAAAACCAAACCGGTTAACCTCAAGGTAGCGCTAAAGGAAAAGTCAGGGGTTCACCAAAGTCACCATAGATACATCCTCTAGAGACCATGAATGCGTGTACAAAATGGCAATTCATCTAATAGTGAGATATTTCAGTCTGGACCAAAGTGATTGACAGGCTGACGGACATTGCCACTAGCTGCTGGCATGGCTAATAACATACAGAAACATACAGGTTTTAAACAAACCTCCAGGTTAGCCAAACTTGAAGGTGAACAGTCAAATTATTGACCAAACTGTATGTTTTAAACATCCATCAGAGTTTGCAGACCGATTTGGTGGTTAAACATTGACTCAGACCACTTGCTGTAATTGCACATGCACGCAGTTTTCCTGTGAAATGAGGAATTATCACTGACATCTTACATGAGTTCACTTTCGGTTTTACCTCCCAAATGAAGTGGTTTAGATAATCTGCCTAAATTGTTGGCTGTTTACAGCTTGTTCTTGTCTCACTTTGTTGTAGCGATGTTCTCACATCGCAGCAATTACTTTGGTGAGTACAAACCTATTATTACCATTAGAAATGATGGCCAGTACAGGAAATTTATTTAAGCTCACATATATCATTATTCTGTCATCACTGGTTTGGTTTTCTAACACCAACATTTACCTCTGAACTTTTTTGGGATGCTCGACACATTCTAGTCACAATCTATCTCCAGCAAAATTTCATTAATGAATCTTTGTCAATGAATTTTTCTCTTTGCTCATAGATGAGGAGAAAGTTGATGAGGAACATTAACTCTTACTTGCCGTCATAAAATAAAGTGTTAAAAGGATAACGGCATGCACTGTGTCTAAGTGAACCCCGGGGCCTAGTGTTTTACTGCTCTGGATTTAAAGTCTCGTTACTGGGAGCTTATTAGACTTAATCTAGTAAAGAGGAGCGTGAAGTTCCGATCACCCTGAAGGCTTCTGAGAGCTTTCTGAAACAGTAGGGGAATTCATCCGAGGCGGCCATATGCTGCCTCCCTCATGTGCCCTTTCTGAGGGGGGAGAGGTGTGGCTAATTCTGAAGTGAAGCCCATTCAAACATCACCTGAGGCACTTAGCTGGCAGGTAGCGCCTAGACTAGAAGAGCAGTTACATGTGTTGTGAATGGGCTGGGATGCTGTTGATGGAGCATCAGGTCACCCGCGGTGTGGAGGAGGGTGAGCTTTGCCTCAGGGCAGGTGGTGGCTGGATACCAGTGGAGCAGTGAGGTGCAGAGTGTGATCATCATGGGAGCCCTTTGAACTGCAGGCTGCAGGTGGAATGTGCTTAGTCAGCAGGTCACTTTTTTCATCCCGCTTAAAGGGTGAGCCTGGAGAGTCAAGCTAATGCTAATTGTCCTTGATGTGGTGGTCCGTGACTGAGATTTACCAGTCATCATGACCAATCCATTGTCCATATTCACCACTAGTGACCCGGACTCTTCCTCTTTGATCTGATAAACCCAATGTTCACTTTGTCTCATGACTACTTTTAGTAGTCATAAGTTTTGCAGTTATAAGAAAATTGTTTGCAGAGAAGGACATGCTTTAATATGGACAAAGGTCCAAAACCAGATTCAAACTCTGCAACCAGGTTGACCTGACTTTGCATCTATCTGCTGTAGTATTGAATTGAATGTGTAGGTCCCAGTGATTAGCCTCTGGGGCGTCTTTCACCTCACAGAGGATCTTAAGGAGGAGAAGGCCTGAGGGCCACAGCTGCTGTTTTTACTACCTGAATAAAACCATGATGTCCTCCCTACTGCTTCATTCAACACAAATTTCAGGGCAAGTGATCATCAATGGAAACAAATTTTGCAAAGCAGATGAATGATAAGTGAGAGGACAAAACAACCATGCTATATGCTGGGGCATATATACCACGCAGAACCCCATATTACACAGTATAAAGAGAAATAAGACAAAGGTTCTTGCCCCTGGCAATTTAGGCAGATACAGTCTAAAGGTATTCTTAGAAAACAGTATTGGTGTGTTTTCTGTGATCTTGTTGAGGACAAACAGGTTTCATTGTCCCATGAAAACATGCAATTAAAGAATCCATGTTTGTTTTGGGTGGTCCAAAAGAAATATGTTGGTAGTGACTTTAAAGTTGCAAATCTTTAAGTTGTAATCCTTAAGATTTCAGTCCTGATTGATTTGGTGACACTCCTGGTTAGCATGGTAACAGCAAGTGTGGTTTAATACTACAGCAAACACTCTTTGAGCTCTTTGAGCAGCTATTTTGTCAGAAGAGCAACCAGGGAAAATCTCATGGGTTATAACTCTAATGAGAGGATTTTTGATTTGACAAAAATTATAGATACTATCCCAGTATTTCTGATTATATGGCATTTATGTTGTAAACGTAAACTGGATCTTTTGAACTGTACGTCACTATTATTTTTATCATCTTGGTAGTTGTTATTGTCTTGTAAGCCCATGTGAGCTGGATATCATGTGTTGCAGGACACTTTCACATACCTTCACAGTGGTCCTCACTCTGAAGGGGTTTTGTGCTGGACCAGGTACAGTGTGGCTATTTCAGGAAAGACTGAAGATTATTTCTTAAGGATATCTTGTAAATATCATTAAAGATCCCCTCCAGACATGTTTTAATAAAATACTCTGCTTTGAATAAAAAATAGTGTCTGTTGTGTTTTTTCCATAAAAAAGTTCAGTTACCTGGTTTGAAATTCTTACTGTAAATTGACATCTACTCCTTTGCCCTCATTAAAAGTCCAGAACCTAAAAATATGCAAATGTTTTTCCTTTCAAAAGTTTGATTGCTGGATACAAGATGTCTCCTACTTTATAGAAAAGTCCATTCTCAGTATATGTGCACTGGAGCTTTAAAGTTTCACACATCATCACATCATACTTGTATAAGTCGCGTCAGAAATCATGCTCATAGGTTCACATCTTAAACTCACATTTTCAATGAGCACAGAGAAACATTTCCCACTTTCAGTAGCTGAATGTGAAAACAGCCATCTAGTGTCAAACTTACATACATCATCCTGCACAGTGAAACTAAAAAATTCAAGTGAAGGAACAAGAAGAAAAACACATTTTTGACTGCAGGGGGGCTTAAAAAATATGATTTAAAAACCATGTTTTTGTTTGGTGGATTTTAGAGGTTACTTCTTACATTTTTTCAGTTAATTGATACTGAATTACATTTTTAAAAACAAGCAGGTGTATACAGTAAAACAGGTTAAGCTATACTCAGCAGGACAGCAGAATGTATTATTTCAGCGGCACAGCACATGACACGTGCACATAAGTCCAAAGGCTGTTGTTCAGATACTGTGATGTCAAATAGCGATGTGAGTCCTTGGATGCAGACTGCACGACTGGAGCCACATGACTCAGGAGACTTGCCTTCCCTTCAGTGGAATCCCTTTGTGTCCCCCCAGACCCAGGGCATCTGACCACAGGGGCTCCAGACCATCAGAGTATTACACACAGACACACCGGCATACCTCAGCATCACCCCCGTACCAACAACTGACAAAATAAACACTGACTCACAGCTAACAACTCCCCCGCAGACAAGAGTGAAATTTGTTAGTCAAAATGAAGAGGGAGAAGCAGCACTCAGTGGCAGACGAGATATTGAATTTGCATAAGGCAGCTAGACTTCAAAGAAAACGTACACAAAAGGTTCTCGTTTCCATCATTGTTTTACAGACCGTTTCTACTGCTGTGATACCATCAACACAAACAGTTATAAACTTTCCGTCTGACTTTTATGAGAGGGAATTGGTGAAAGGGGGCCCCCGGTGGGATAACAGAGAGAGGTGTGCCTCTGCTAAGGGAACAATTAAACAGATTAAGCTTGATCAACTCAGGGCTGTTGGAGCATAGACTGTATCTGATGGTGCTATGCGCTGTATATTATGCCGAGATGTAGCCACAGCCGGTCCTGTCCCCACTGTGTGTCACTCTGCTGCTCACAACCAACAGATCAAGGCCTTGGCCCCAGTGGTCCCCTGTTAGCCCCCAGCCTGCCTCCAGGTGGGCGCTGCTAATGAGCCCCGGTCGTAGCTCCGGCGTGGGCCTCTTCTTCCCAGGGTTGGAGGGGGCCACAGAGGGGGTGTAGGGGGTCTGCTGGCTGGGTCAGCACCAGGCAGGGGGCTGGGGATGGGACAAGGAAGAGAAACACAAGAAGGGCAGCTGAAAATCACACTTTTCAGACCTTATTAATGGTGAGTTTGTATATGAGTGTGGGAAGATCGACTGTGAGGGCCGCGTAATGAAAAAGGTTGTGCCACATGGCGTATTATGAAACAGAAGTCCATTTTGTGTTCTTTGATCTGTCTTTATTGTAATTGACTACACAGTACTCCACTTGTTTCCTTGCTTGCTGAATGGACCAGGCGGTAGGTTCTCTTTGCCTTTACAGTGTGAGATATTCCAGAGTAAACAGCCCCTCCTTCAGCGGCGATGTGATACACGTGAAAGAAAATGCAGTGACTAATGGCAGTGTTTGTCTGATGCTGCCAGCCTCCGCTTTTGTTTCCTGGGCTTTTGATGTGATTGATACACGGTGTTTTCACAGACACAAATCGTCTCCTCCGCAATGTTTGGCCCAAAATAAAACTTAAAGGGAGGGTACGCGCTGTGAAGTATGTGAATCTCCACATCAGAGGGAAAAGGAAGGGCGGCAGTGTTTGGGGCTTAGAGGAGACTTTGATGATGGGATGATGTTGGAGGTGACCACAAACATGGAAACGCTGTAAGCCCTTGGCTCTTGGTTCAACCATTGTGTATGCTGTTCATTGCTACAATCAGATGGTTTTAGCATTGACCAACATACACAATTGCAGTCTGGACATAAAAGAATCCCCACAACTTGTCCTGCTAGTCTGTGTCCTTTGTTTTACCTCTGGCCTTGTGCAGGAATGTGCTGAGCTCAGCCTCAGCAAGAAAACTGTGACAAGGATCGAACCAACGATCTGTATTCCACCAGCATCTTGCAGAGTCAGCATCTTTTGCTCGCAAAGTGGTGGGAAGGGGTTTATGTTGGGCCTTTTCATGGCAAAATCTCAAGAAAATAGTCTGTAATAGTGGGTTTTAGGACAAGATTTAAATCACCCTGATGCTCAGTGGAAGGCTGTTGAAGAGTCAATAGATCCAGTACTGCAAAAAACCTCCTAAAGCTTCCTAAAGATAAGACTGAGATCCTCCTAGTTGGCCCAAGAAATAAGAGGGAACCTGTTCTTGTTAAACTGGGACATCTGGCATCGCAGACACGACCACACAGTACACTGGCTCCTTGTATCTTTGAGAAATGATTTTAAAGTCTTTCTATTAGTTTTTAAGGCACTAAATGGCTTTGCTCCCTTTTATATCACAGACTCTCTATCATTTTATGATCCTCCACGTCCCCTAAGATCTTCCACAGCTGCTCTTTTAATTGTTCCAAAGGTCACCACTAAAACCTTTGGGGATGCTGCTTTTAGCCACAACACCTCAAAAATATGGAACATTCTGTCGTAAAATATTAAATTTGCTGAGTCAGTGGACAGTTTTAACCACTCAAAACATATGTTTTTAATGTAGCCTATAACTAGCAACTGTCTGTTTTAATCTTTTATGATTTTCTCTCATTTCTATTTAATGAATGTGTCACTGTGTAAATACTAGTTTATAAATAGTAACACATTTTCTCTTTGTGTATAGTTTTAAACTTGTGTTTTTGGTGTTTTGTTTCTGCTGCTGAATTGTAAAGAACTTTGAGCTGCATCCTGTGCATGAAAGGTGCTATATAATTAAAGTTCATTCATTCATTCATTCATCCAAACTGGCAGACCTTAGAGGCCTCTGAGGATAAAGGGGTTAGAACTCTGGTGCCCGATCAAACAAGACCATATATGCGACTAATAATGTTTTAAAATGAAGGGAGACGGACCAATGATGCCAAGATTGGCTTGATGCAGGATAAAACACTTTGGCTGCTTAATCCTGCACAACTTGAAGCTGTGCAACGTCTCACCTGTTACTCCAACTGAAATAATCTAGGCACAAGGACATAAAAGCATGTACAATTCTCTCCATGTTACTGAATTAAATAATTATGAGGTGATTAAAAAAAAATCTTATCTGTCATTGTCACTGACAGTATGCTTTACTGTCTGCCACACAGCCTTCACCCAGTCTTTTCCCTGAGAATGTGCACCCAAGAATGGGCAAAGATTATGGCTTTTTCTTTTGGTCCTCTAACCTCTTTTTTGGGAGTAAAAGGAGTTGGTTTTACTGGGGCACCATTTTTGCACGTGTTGGATCTCCTGCGGTGCTGGTCAGTCAGAGTGGAATAGCCCTGCTTCATGGGTTCACGCCAACGCCATAAAGGACTCTTTGTCACCCATGAGCGGGGTCATCTCTCTCATCCACTGGCCAATAAACGTCCACATTCTCTACCTTTCTTATGATTTTGTTTAGCTCACGGGCCCCAAACAAAAGTGCAAAGACTTGAATTATTCACAGGGAAATGAATAAAGGATTAATTTGCATTGATTTCGCTCCTCCACAAAAGGAGTCATTTTTTTGTCCAGAAAAACCAGAGAGCAAAGCATTTCTTCAGCACACAAAATTGAACAAAAAGATCAATGGCACCTTTTAATATGGCTATCAAGGAGGGAAATCTCAAAATTGGCGCTTTTGTGTAATATTGGTTTGAGGGATTTTCCACTTGGTCTGGAGGCGTAGATTGAGTGGGACTTTTGTGTGAAATTTACGCTTTTTGGTCACAAATTGAGAAAACATCAGTCTAAATTTGAATAATTTGTGCCTGTGAATATTTGGAGAGGTTCTCCATAAATCAAAACCAACTGAGGATTGAGTACGTTAATGCAGCGACAAATGTGCCTTTTTCGGCTCTGTGTTCGTCTGTTTGACTTATTCAGCAGCATTCACCACAGCCTGTGAAAAGTCCTGTTCCCTTTTAACACGTGTTTGGTTTGGCTGGAATGGATTAGACACAAGCTCAATTTAAACCAAAAGAGGGATAAAGCTGATTTTCTGCTCGATTTTTCTGTGTGTATATTGGTTATTTGCAACCATACTGACATTTGGTATGAAGGAAAAGAGATTTTACCTGCAGTTTTACAACAACAATATTTCAGCAAGATAAAAACCAAATGCAAAACCAGAGTTAAATAATCAAAGAACTGTTTTTTGTACCATGCATGTTAGTTAGCATTTATCATTATTTAGACAATCTTTTACAAAATGTTAACATGTTCACCTCACATTATACACTTTAAAATCTGTTGTGTATTTGTATGTAAAGCAAGCCAGTAAGAAAAATTAACAGGATGATTTCAGGATAACAAGCAAATGGACGCATACGTTGTACTCCAACAACATTTCTTTGACACTAAGTCGATTTTTAGATTTTCTTTGCTCTCCATGTTTGATCCTTTGTCTTTCCAGTGCCCACCCTCTGTTTTAAATCCAGGAACTTGTATGCAGAGGGAAGAGGGGGTTGCCAGTCCCATGGAGTGCAACCTCGTTCAAGAGTGCCCAAGAGGGCCATATCTGTCATAGCACATTCCACTGTGGAGCTATGATATGAATGAATCGAGGTGGTGTGCCCAAGCTGCAAGTGTGGAGCTCAAAGGGCTGCTGAAATGCTGTAATGTAATTATGTGGACAGTCTCTCAGATCCATTAACTTGAAATGGTTCTGCAGCCCCCATTCAGTCAGTGGGGCTGCCATGTCTTTTCTCACAGGGGGCTCTGAAGTCATCTGAAAAGACCTCCTCTGTACTCATTGTGTTCATTGTCTTTGTAAGCCTGTTATTAGTGGGGGAATCAAGTTACGGCACACCACTGATGAGAACTTCAGAGATTTTACAGTTACAGGTGGGGGGTATATTCTTAACAGGGCATCTGTGCGTATTAATCAAATCAAATTTGAAGAGAAAGAATTAATTTTACTGAAGGACTGAGGAACGCTCCAAACTCCCTCCAATTAGTAAACTTTAAACATGAATTATTTGGATGTGTGTTATCAAGAAATACTGTACACCATATTAATTAATTGTATAATAATCACTACTATTGTATCACTACTATTACCACATTGTCTTTATTAATCTAAATTATACTCCTGCCTATATGACTACTTTTATTGTGTAGGAGTAGTAGAGTCATGTCAAAACAAGAAAATAAACTCTAAGAAAAAACATAAATCTTCAGGTAATAAAAACACTTTTATGTATATATTTAATGCCACAACTTTAGGATATTCTTAATAAAACATACTGTAGTTTGTGAGAGTGGAAAATATTCATATAGCACTGAATCATTTCATTTGACAGTAATAATACTAATAATGATTTTTAGGATTTTTTTCAAGCGAAACAACTAAATGGTTATTATAATTTAACTAGTTTGTGTCCACATGTTTGAATTCACATCTAAACAATAATTAAAAACTACTTAACAAGTTGGCCATGAAAACACTACTCCAAGCCAAGAGTCTAGATAAAAGTGAAGATTGCATTAGCCTTGTAGTTTACAAAACATCCCTCAAACATTTAATTTTACGAATCAAATTAAAGGTTAAAGCAATTTCCAAAATTTGATTTAGCGCTTTGTGTTTACCTAATCTCTGGCATTCACACAGACACCAGTGGAAATGTCCAAATGCGTCACTGCACAACTTTAAAGGCCTTTCCCATGTATTGCGGTCTAGTGACCCATTCTAAATAACCTATATCATTGGGGAACTGCGGTGTATAAAGGAGTCCATTGGGACCTCTGCTGAAAGGGTTTTTTTGGGTGGAAGCCTGGATGAAAAGTGCAAAGAGGAGGATAAAGAAAAAGTATAGGAGATGTCAGGACGCCTTTGGAAGGAAAACAAACTGCAGAGACCAATGTGAGTTGACTTAATCTGATTAGACTAACCTCATCAACAGCCCACTTAAAAGGGAGAAGAAAGCCCTGAATTGGGGCGAGAAGCAAGAGAAAAGGGACTCTCTCTGTTCAGAAAGCCAAAGAGGCTCCGTGAATGCACCACATTGTACTGGACATGCTGGTCTGCAGATGGCAAAATGACAACAAGCTGCTTGAAAAGTGAGGCAAATATAATTGATCTCAGGGTTTTTTTTTGTTTTGTTTTTTTTTGTTTTTTGCAGGTATGAAAACAGCCAAGAGAGTAATGAGATTAAGGAAGAATAAAGTGAAAGACCATGGAAAATACCACTTTCCCTCACATTTGTGGTGCAAACATTAAGCTTTGAAGCCTAATGCACCCATCCCTGTAATGCCATGAGAAATATTTCCAAATTCATATTAATATATTCAAATTCCGACCTCTTATAAAGCACCCTGCAGTCCTGGTAATACATCAAACACAAAACAGTTGAACAGGAAAATAGCTGTTTTAATACCAGCACAATTGATGGGTGTAAAAAAAATTTTAAAAAAAAGTTTAATACATCTGGCCATTCCCAAATTTAAGAAATCCCTAGCAACAATACACATGAAATATCTCATCTTAGCAGGACAAAATCCCCTCAGATCTTTTGCCAACGTCTTTAAGGAAAAGAGCACATATTTTTACACAAATATTTGTTGACCCTAATTCTTCAATATTTAGTTTAATTAGATTTATCGACCCTGTGTTTTTCGGTATTCTGCAAATCCTTAAAGTGGGAGGTGAAAGCAGCAGCCACAGGTGTCCTTTCACTCAGAAGCTTAGATCTGCTGGTGTTGGGATTTCTGGCTTTACTTGTTTCAGAAACTTCACAGCACAGACTAGTATGAACAAGACCTTTGAAGTCCTGACGTCATTTATGATTTGGAAACAGATCATTAAATGAAAGTGTCCTGATTGTCACCGTGTATCTAGATTCACTCTGTGTCACTGAAAAACAAGATCAGATTGTAAATTTGTTGGATGTCTTGCAGCTTTTTAATGACATTTACACATTAAAGTGACATTTCCACATGTTTAGTAGCATGTTGCATTGCCTCTGTAAAATAGCCACAGTATTTGAAACAAGGCAAAGGCCACCCAAACAAGCGTTGTGTGTGTTGCGTTGGGGATTCATCGTGGTAAACATCTACCAGCACTTGATTGGGGAGTGTGTATAAAGGGATTGCCCAGCCGACACCAGCTAATACAGATATAATTGACTCTCCTTCTGCATTCTGCACATGGATTTCGAGAAGTGCACGGGCTCATTGTACAACTACAAATTAAGCAGGCGGTGGTCAAAAGGAGCCGCTGAGCATTCACCGGATCTGGACAACAGACTACTGAACTCTGCTAAATCTGCAAACACGGCTTCTCCCTTCTTTTGGTGCCTTTTCATCTCCCCCCGACACCCATCTCCTCCGGCAGACCTCCACCTCATAAAGCTAAGTCAAAAAGCAAGTACTTTTGGCTCTTGTGTCTGGTGAATGTTGATCGTCATTTACAACAGCAGCGATTTCTGTTCTCTACATTCCTCAGGCCAGTGATGTCGGCATCAGCTTTAATGATGCTCTAATGACGGAGTCACTCAAAAAGTTTCTTTCTGTTGAAGGGGAATTCCTGTTCTCTTTGTTGTCTGGGCCCAGATCTTTGAAATGCAGGAATGAAGAGGGGGGAATTATTGACGGATAGGGTTCGAAATACCAGGAGTTGTCAGACTTGTTCTGACTTCAGATCAGGCTCAACAGGTGCTACTTCACCTATACAGATTATTAAACCAAAATCCCATTACGTCTGTTGCTGCGGGGTGCAATTGTGTAATGTGTGTGTAGCTCTGTAGAATTAGATCTGCGTCATTTGGGCCGATCCGAAAGCAAATAAATGTGAGCCCGAGCACACACACAGCTGGCCCTTGAGACTCAGGATCCTGGGTAAACAAGTGTCCAGCATGCCTCAGCACAGCTCACCCACGAGGGGGGACACATGAGCCACTGAACAATGACTGATACTCCACTAGAGACTGGACTGAAGCAGGGCTTAGCAAAATTTTATTACATTTGGCCCGTTCCAATAGACTGCTGGCCAAAGGAGGATCACAGACTTTGTCATCAGTTTTAAGATTACTTTGACATCTACGCCTCCTTAGACTCTGTAATGCTCCTATTGTTGCAGTACACCCACTGATTTAACATGGAAATCTGCTGTTCACTCACATAAAGTATTAATGTGTGACACAGTTGCAGATGTATGAAGGGTGACCAGCAAGTAAATGTCACTTTTTATGTCAAAGTTAAGATGTAGTGGGTTTGCATGTTGACAACATAGCAAATAAACTTTTCGTCACCATTTTTCAGTGGTACTTTGTATTTTAAAGTGTTTTTTCTGCTTTACAGGAAGCATTTGGTTTTCATTAGTTTCATTACTTTATGAAAGTTAACTTGCAGAGGCTTGAAACTGGCTTGAGTCACAGTGATATTATTATAAATATTAGACATTATATAAAATTACATGCTACATTGCATACTTTGCATGTTTGTAAGATACTTTGCAATATAGTTTTATAAAGTACATGTATAGACAGTAATGTGTACATATGCAAATCCTGCTGTATATGTACAACAAGTATAGGTGTATGTATATGAATGCATGTTTGTACTCACATGTGATTAATGTATAATAAACATAAATAATACATGTAAATAGAAACATATGTTGTGTGCAAAGATTTGTCTTTCATCTTTTTGGGACATACAATACATATAAAACATCTACATATATAGTGATATGATATATTGTACATACAACTACTCCCTTTTGTGGTTTCTTTCTCAGTTTTCCTTTTTACCACTTTGTAAATTTGCACCAGTTCAGTTTCTTTTACATCTTATTTTCTTTTCTTTTCTTTTCTTTTCTTTTCTTTTCTTTTCTTTTCTTTTCTTTTCTTTTCTTATGTAATATTTTTTATTACATATGATATATTTTTCTTTGGTAGAAACATTCACAAGTCCATGTGGGTTTTTGATCTCACCAGCACAATCCCAGTCAATCATGTATTCAATATCTTGGTGTTCTCTGCCTAAGCAAATGAGTAAACTGAACTAAACTAAACTAAACTAAACTAAAGTTAAGTATTAACTTCAACTTTAGGAGTAATATAAGAAATGTGACAGATCTTGGATTTGTGTCTGACTTATTAATCATTAGTCAAATATAATTTAAAACATAAGTTCACCAGACAACAATAAAATCCTCATGAGGTGCAATATAACAAAAAAAAGCGTTTGCATTTCGCTTTATTTTGTTGTATTTATTAATTTATTACTAGTTTTCTCCATTAATTTGGACACAAATGTGCCACCTTGTGGCCATCCTAATAGAACAAGCATAAGAGCAGCTACATGTGGTTCCTCCTATGACTTGTTTATATGTCACCACAGTAAAAATGAAAGTCACAGGAAGTGCTTGTGAATTCTTAATAATTTTAAAGAAATAATGACAGTAATTGCAAAGCACAAATAATTAAAAGAAAATCATTATATCTCATGTAAAACATCCATAGATTAAATATAATTATATTACAGCTGATGCTTACATGTCATTAAGCATATAAGGTAAATTTAAATTACTTTATAAAACCGCATCTGTTGTGCACATGTCTGCATGTATCGATTTATATGGTTACGTGACCTGAGTTTTCTCATGTTAGATTGGTTAACTTTTAGCTACAAATGAGTCGCTAGATGGAGCTCTTCTCCTTTAAACAAAACACAACATCTAATGGAAGATATACGTCGACTGTAATACGTGAGGATGAATATTTGTGTGTTTTGATGGACACACACGCATAAAAATAAACGTTCTTATCTTAGAAAAAACATCCTTTGAGACACGCTGACACAAAAGCCTTATCAATGTGTGGTATTCAATATTGACATTGTTGCCATCGCATTATTCTTTCACTTTCAATGACTTTGCAATGATTTTCCGGATTATCATTTTTTGTTTAGTTTTTGTTGTTGTTGTTGTTGGTGGTGGTGGTGGTGGTGGTGGTGGTGTTGTTGTTGTTGTTGTTTGTAACAATATTTTTTGATGTAATTAGTCTGTCGGGCGTATGGACTTTACTGTTGCCTCTTCTTCATGGGAAAATGAGACAGAATGACATCTAACATTTAGTATTTATCGATTTTCATGTGCCATACTATTATATGCTATTCTATTCTACTCTCGTTAAATATAATGTTTCCAGATTCCCAGGCTTTACGATTATACACTCTTTGGTCTCCAGGCTGTAATCTGCAAGTTTTGGCACGTGCTCCGGGTAGACCGGAGGAGACTGTGCGCGAATGGCACGCGGACAGATGTGCCCCCCTCCTCCTCTTGCACCACCACCACACCACCACCACCTCCTCCCCCTCCCCTTCCTCCTCCCTCTCCTTCTCCTCTTTGAGCAGCTCCCGCGCCGGGATGATTGACACAGGGCTGTTCACATAGCCAATCACAGTGCGCCGTGCCTCATTTGCATAAAGTGGCCGCATGCCATTGGCTTGGTGCGTGCTGCTGCAAACCGCCTCGCGTGCCATTACAGATGTCTTCTCCTCAGAGGCACAAATGGAGTCTTAAAAATAGATAAAATGTTATTTGTTTTATGTAAATGTCTGTGCTAGAAATAAACAAACCTCATTGTTATCATTTACAGCAGGCATTTCTATGTTTGAGGAGTGGACATACAACCTTAGCAGGAAAAGATATTATTTTATTTTATGGATTTATTCTCTCGGCACATTAACTTACACAGTTCCCACCAAAATATCCTCCATTGTTAGAATCATGAATCCTTTCGGGGCCACAATGTAATCATTCATTTCAAAACATTTCACGGATATTTCTGTTTTTGCAATAGTTCTTTAAATAAACAACACACACTGTCGCAGATAGTGGCTGCACTATAAAAAGACTCTGTCAATACAGACTCGACATTCTTCCCGTACACTCACACCAAGCACTATAACATTTTTGACGAGCACGGAGCAAAGTTGGAAGCAAACATCCAGCGCATTCCCCCCTCCTCCCCTCCTCCCCTTATCACTCCAGCGCCCGGCCCGGCCGCTGCTGCTGCTCGCTCCTGCTTTGTTGTTTGTCCCTGCAGGGCTGATTGAGCAGCGCGTGACTGACGGCCCGCGGGGGTGTTGTCCAATCAGCGGTCTGCCCCGCGCCCAATGGGTGAGTCCTCTCTGCTATTGGCTGAGGCGAGTGTGGGAAAGAATGCAGAGAGGGTTTCACACGAACTGGGAGCACGCGAGCCGTCTATAAGTACCGCAGCGGCGTGTGTCGGCGGCAGAAGCGGAGATACGTCCTGCACGACGCAACGCACGCTCCCGTACTCAGATGACAGCGCAGTGATAACAAGCGATATAACGCAGACTGATCGGTGGACCCGACTGTCGCGCATCTCTTATATGTTCTGCAGCGACACATAAAGAATTTTTTTTTCTTCTTTCCTGGCGCTTCCAAAGAGGATTTACTTCTTTTACGCATTTTCCCTGCTTTGATCAATAATGCCAGCTGACACTATGGAAAAGCAGACGGCATCTCCTATTGCCGGTGCCCCTGCAAACGGATCACACACACCGGACAAACCGAAAAATGCCAGCGAGCATAGAAAAGTAAGTATTTTTGATTGTTTTCACATGCAAAGATATTATGTGTGTATTAAGTGGGAACGTGTTTATAAAAAGTTGAGTTTGTCATTCAGTTGGGTGTAATACACGCAGTCTGCAAGTTGACATCTGCTCTGGTTGAACATGAAATTTATAGAGAATTGTTTATTCTTTGCAGTCATCCAAACCCATCATGGAAAAACGCCGCAGAGCAAGAATAAACGAAAGCCTTGGGCAGCTCAAGACACTCATCCTGGACGCACTTAAAAAAGACGTAAGTTGAATTTTGATGGCTTTAACAACTGTTTCTCCTTTGTTATTTATTATTTTTGAATGTGCCTTGGATACATACTCAACTTTTAATGTCATCTTCCACAGAGCTCCAGACACTCCAAGCTGGAGAAAGCAGACATCCTGGAAATGACAGTGAAGCACTTGAGGAACCTGCAACGCGTACAGATGAGTGGTAAGTTTATTTAATCATACAAGTGGGTCCAAAACAGTATGACGCCACTAGGAAGTCACTGGAAGAGTCACAAAACCACGAATGCGTCACTAATATCTGTCATCTCTCTCTCTCTTTCCTCCCCCAGCAGCACTCTCAGCAGATGCTACCGTCCTGAGCAAATACAGAGCAGGATTCAACGAGTGCATGAACGAGGTCACCCGCTTCCTGTCCACCTCAGAGGGGGTGAACACGGAGGTGAGGTCGAGGCTCCTCAACCACTTGTCCAGCTGCATGAGCCAGATGATGTCCATGAACTACCCGCAGCAGGCCCCGTCCCAGCAGGCGCACCTGGCACAGCCCCTCCATGTGCAGCTCCCATCCACTCTGCCCATCAGCGGCGCCGCCATGGGCTCCAAACTCAGTCCTGCAGAGGCCGTCTCCCCCAAGGTCTTTGGTGGGTTCCAGCTGGTGCCCGCAACCGACGGACAGTTCGCTTTTTTGATCCCTAACCCGGCCTTTGCCTCCGCCACAGCCCCTGTTATCCCTCTTTACGCAAACGCAGGAGTGCCTGTTGCAGTTAACGCCAGTCCGGTGCACGGCGGCTCGGCACCGACTGCAGCATCTCCAGTCCACGGCATGACGTCCTTCTCTGGGGGGTCCCAGGCGGTCAGCCCGGTTGGGGTCAGCACCGGCTCAGAGAGCAACGAGCCTGTGTGGAGGCCTTGGTAGCGTAAAGGCTAAGAGACTCATGTGAAACCAGTTTGCATTACTTTTCCAGTTTAGACTTTTAACTGACTGCACACAAGGCTGTTGCGGGGGTTTGAACCTGTGACTTTTCCGCTACGGGACGGTAACTCTAACCACTTAATACCCACCCGTAGTTCTAATTGTTTCGTTTTATGGAACAGGGGCCTTAGATGGCACAACGTTTTTATCATTTATTGCCTGATTCCAAAATTTGGATGTTGGTGATAAATATGCTGTACACGCAGATGGAAGATTTATAGGATTTTTTGTTATGAAGTACTTTTTATGAAAAGGTTTAGTTTTGTACAGAGTTGTTATTGATTGTTATACCAAAGCTGTGTTTTATATTCCTTGTTGTTTTTGTGTTGAAAGGAAAAAAACTGAAGTTGGGTGATGGCCCATTGTTTTAATAAATGAGATTTCAGAAATTAATTTTCTTGTCTACAGCCTGTTTCTATTATTGTTTTGTCACACTTTGATTAAGGATGTAAAGAGTCTTTCTGTAGTCTTTTAGGCCGGTGCGTAAAACATTTGCGTAAAAGCTCAGAAAATGATAAATTAGAGAATATAACACACCCTCAGCGGTTTCAGCCAAAGCCAAAACGAAATACAAACTATTAATAATGTTCCCAATATCAACTCCTATAGCCTATCAATTAATCTACTAAGTTTTAACTGGCCATCTTGTCACCAGTTTGGCGGGAGCTCTTTACATCTGGCCCACTGGAGAATGGTCCAGGGGACAATGGGGGTGTATTTTTCTATTGCTATAAAGGTAATTAAAAGTTTGAAAAGGGTCTCATCCTGTATGCAGCGGGAGCTTTAAGAAGTCTTAAACCCTATTCATGAGCCTGGGAAATGCGCTCAGGGGTTAATGTCACTAACAGATTGCCTCAGTGAAAGGAGAATATGGAAGGATCTTCGCTTCCTTTTGTGTATCAATTGTTCAATCCCACTCCCAGTGGGCCTACACCTCAATAAAGGAGAAAACGAGGGAACTTGGATAGTTTTGGTGTGAGAGCGGGGAGGTCTGACTGAAGTCGGGGCAGATAAATCAACCTGTTGCAGCACATTTGTAAGATTAGAATTTACTCTCACTGTCTCTCTCTCTCACACACTCATGATCATTTAAATTGGCTTAAAGTTTGTGGCCATCTGTAGGTGCCTTTTCCTCACAGCTCTACACACTTTTCTGTGTATTAAAGGTCTCCATCTCTCTCTCTCTCTCTCTCTCTTCCCCGCGTCTCTGTTTATCCATGGGTGTAAACTTATCTTCCTCCAGTGAGTGGGCTCCGGAACTAGGAGACGTATTTCTGTGTCGGGCGGCGTGGCGCTAGCCGTGTGTCAGCCACTTGCAGTCGGCGGGCCCCTTTACTTGGGATTATGTTACAGCTTGGTGACCGCCGGTCAAAACCCCTCAACATTTAATACTCCACTGGCGCGCCGTGGGTGCGCATGGCTGGCACAGGCCAAAAGCAAGTGGGTTTTAAAGTGTTTCTTAGCCCTGACCACCAGCACATAAGATAAACATTCTCACTGCTTTCTTCAATCCAAAATATTTAGGTTGCAAACTTGAAGCTATCTCATGCACAAATGTAACCACATCCGTGTTCAGACGGCTCATATTCCTTCCAAAAAACAACCTTATCTCCTCGGAACAGTGAAAAAACACAATATTCGCTGTTTCTAATATTTCAAGTTTTGCGAGGCCTGTATGCCACTTTACAGGTGAGAAGTGATTACTGACATAAAGATTTGCCTATTAAATCAAGATATATATATATATATATTACAGTTTCTTTGCATTGTAAATAAATAAAAATATGTCACGGTATGTTCAACTCTGAAGAAAAATGAAAAGTAGCCTACGTTGTTGACAAAACAATCTAACAAAAGTAAGGTTGTCAACTTGGCGTACGTGACTTGTGATGGGTGTTTTTGAACTGATAACGCACAACTCCTGGTATTCATCTGCGTTTAACAGTTTGACTGTCTTGCTAATTCATGTAGTTGCGTTCTCGCTGTCACCCTTGAGTGCCAGTGCCCTGCAGATGACACCGTCGATAAATGGCATGTGAAAGCCCAGTGCCAATGATGTTTAAGAAGCTTCCTTTTGCAAGGAGGCATAGTGAAACACCAGTTGGCAGCGTGTGTGGGTTCTGCGGTTGTTCCTACTGCCTTCGTGTCTGAGTTAATAGTTCAGAGATGCCTTTGTGGAGCTGAGGTCGTGAGAACCGAGCGAACTAGTCTGCCTGCGGCCGGGCACAGTGCCAGTCAGTAAATCCCCGCTGGCAGGCTCAGGTCGTGCAGCCGCTCTGCAGAGGTGAGGAGGCGAACACACACACACACGCGTGGCCGCCAAGAAGCGAGCCTGGTCCGGTGTAAACATGAGGGATCTTGGATCCAACTGCATCCACTCCCAAGAGAAGTTGACTGAGTCCATCTATTTTTATATGGCAACATTTTGTAGGCTATTAGTCTTTCACTGCAGCAAGTCAGGTTAAAGCTGCTAGACGTCTGCTGCGGTCTTCAGAGTGTTAGGAAATATGCAGGAAGATAAAAAAAAAATACCGAGTAGGCCTACATACTGTTTGCATTGATGAAATCAAAGAGAAAAAGCATTATGTTAAATAGAAAGAGACCGTCAGATCAAGTTTGGAAAGTTTCATATACTTAGGCAAGAAGAAAGATAAAAACAACACACACTATTAGTGTGAACACATAATGGCACCGTATAGGCTAAAATAGCAAAATAGAAATGTAGGCTGAAATAGTCTATATGTGAATTTACAGATGTCTGTTGCTGAAAGTAATGTATATCCAGGTGGACTGTTTGAATCCTCATTCTTGATTTTCTGCCTTGCTCAACTCACTGAGCTGCAGTTAATTTGTTTTGTATTTAGTTAATTTGTTTTTATCAAATATAAATCGAAACAGGCGGGAATCCCTCTCTGGTGATGAAAGGGATTCCTATAGGGGGCTGAATCTCCCTCGGGGATGTGGCCATCACGTCCCTTGGGAGAAGTCGCTATTGAAGGGGGGTAGGGGTCGTCAGTGGAGCCACAAATTATCATTCTCATTAGCGACTGAATGGAGGAACGCGCGCGCAACGTTGCCGCCAAACTCTTCATCATTCAAAGATCACATCTCCCTCCAAATTTATAATTACTGTTGTTGCAGAAGGCCTCATTTAGCCTGCACGTAGTGCTTTTTGTAGGCCTGTGCAATTTCTGCAGTTGCACCTTTCATGCAAGTCTGCAACAGTCTACAGACATAAAGGGAGACTTTCTGTCTCTCTCCTCCTCGCTCATTTTAAGTATCAGTAAGTAAATCAACTAAGCTCCTAAAAGTAATCAATGTGAACATATTTTCATTTCCCCATACCAGACTTCTAGATTTTAATATAACTGAAATAAGGACATGCCAATTAAGAGTTAACTAAAAGTTTGGTCACTCTCAATTGTCTTGAGGTTAATATTTGATGCAACATATACACAGTGGAATTATTATTAACAGTGGAAAAACAACTGAACTCACTAGTGTCTCACTCATTTTACATTACATTGAAAACTGACAAAAAGTCATAGTTTCCAGTTTGACAATAGTGTGTTTTCCATAAACAACCCTGATGAGAGGGGTTTCCTCATCACGTACCTTGTTACGCTACATTAACTTTGAATGTCACATGAAGTGTCAAGAATGTGCAGGTTTTCATTCCAACCTGACGTTATCAGGTGATTTCCCTGGTTAGTTCTTACTCATTGGTTACAGGCTGAAAACCTCCACCTTTACCCCTTTTAAACATGACTTCTGTTCTGTTCTGGAGGTACACAGGCTATATTAATATTATTATTATATACTCAATATCACTCAAGCAGCAGATCACCTCAAGCACAAAGATGTTTTTGCTTGGAGCTCTGACAGTTGTTGCTCATTCTGAAAGTTGGTTGAGGAATATAGGCCACCCTGTTGCCTGTGGTAGTAAATTTCTTTTGAGAGCTCCACTGCTCTGACTTTCACATGGATGACAGGCTATATTTGCTCCTCAATTTGAAGACGCTGCAGCCACGAGAACATAAGGAAATGTTCTGCATGCTTTGGCCACAGGTCCTGGACTGGTGAGGAAAAGGCGGGGCTGGAGCAGGCATCGCAGATGAAGTGTGTACATATGTGTCTGTCTGTATGTGTACTGGACACTCCTCCTTGCACCTGTTTTCTTGAAAATAAGAGAGGGTGATAGGGAGAGGCAGATAAGTACGAGGAGATAGACAAACAGACCAAGAGGGGTGGGATAAGAAAAAAGAAAAAGAAGGCGTTGAAACAAAATGCTTCAGTTGAGCGTGTGATCCAAGTGACATGTCTGCAGGTGTTTATCATGAAGGACGTTAGGGAAAATGATGTAAGCAGCAACACTTGAGATTAAGCTGACGCAGATTATGAAGTTTTTTAGTGTCACCTCATATTTGACTCCTTGACACCTTATTAACAGGTGTTCACTTTTTATGTTTAAGCCATACTCGCCTTCCTCCTCCCAACGCCCTCTCTTTTTTTTGGCTCCCTCCAAGCTTCCATCCAGTCTCAGTATTTATAGCCAGGGACCACTTATCCCTGGGACTGGGTGTGAGGTGTTGGGTGTGTGCAGACGGAGGAGGTGAGGCAGGGTGGGCAGACGCAATGGGACGCGTCGAGCCTGATCAAATATCACAGGGCCTGTGTGCCGCGTGGGCTCCGTTGATCCTCACCGCTTGTCTACAGAACGTATTTCTGAGGCCAGGTTTGGCTTTTCAGCAGCTTCTCCCGTTTCACGGCATGAGGCCTGTGGCTTACAGCCTTTGCAACTGGTGCAGATTCCACAAGCGAAAGTAAATGGTCCTCTTGACAGGGCTAGAGGTCATCCTGCAGACTCCTAGGTGGCCTTGTAGGAGCCCTGCCCTTAAATTTGAGCGCATTTTATTTATGTGTCTATCTGAGGGGTCATCCTTGTCTTCCCCCAGCAGCGTTGGCAGCTGTTGTTCTATTTTAGCTCTGGTTCAGCAGCAAGTCTCAGAGGTAAATACTCAGCTAATGGTGCTCAAATGTTGGAGATAAGAAAATGAAACAGCTTAGAGATGTAATGATGTCATAACCCCTGAGTTAAGAGATGAGTAAAATGATTTTTTCCATGAACAACCAAGATAACGCGGTTCTTGAGCTGCAGCAAGTGGTAAGTATACCCTCTCGGGAAAATTTAGTGTGACTTGACGCATGATGATAAAGAATCGTTGAATATGATAAAGACTGAGTAAGCAGCATATAGAAAAGATAGATCATGGAGTATGTTGTTCACTGAATGCCAATTTACCATAAATTTTAAATTAATTAATGAAGATAACTCAATACCACCACTTCATGAATGCATTCAAGTGTGTTTTTGTTTGTGTGTGTGTGTGTGTGTGTGTGTGTGTGTGTGTGTGTGTGTGAATCAGCTTGTGTCTCACCACATGCCCAGACACGTCCCTAATTTGACACTTGAGAACAACTTGCGCAGTGATCTGACTCATATGTCAAAATGCCACTGTCTGTTGTTTGTGTGTGTGTTCACCCTCTTCCTCTCTTTCTGCATGTGTGCATGCGTGCACGTGTGTGTGTGTGTGTGTGTGTGTGCACGCGTAGGGGGAAGCAAAGTGTATTTGTGTATAGATTGCATTGTGTTGTTGGGTGACAGTGTGAGAAAAAACCTTTGACCTATTTCACTGACAAACCCTGCAAGATAAATACCATATAATATATCTGTTACTGTCACCATGTTGTTGGCCAAGTAGTCTCATGTAATCTCATGTAAGGTGAGAGATATATCGAGATGATAAATTTTCTAACCTCTATATACCTGTTTTGCATTTTGCATTTTGGCTTTTCATATCAGGCAAAACATTTCATGGTAGGTAAAACACAGGTGTAATTAATTGCATTATTTGATTTAAATCCCCCAGTAAGTCAGCATACACATTAGCAGGGCCTTGGAGCTGGTAAACCTCAATGATATGCAGCCATTATTAGTGAAATTAGTTGCACCTGTGTGTTTCCCAGTATGACCTGACAAAAGATTTGCTGTGAAAAAAGTCTATTAGCCTCTTAACTTACAAATGATTATACTTATATATATCGACCTCTGGTTATTTCTTTCACTGAACCAGTGAGAGTTAGCAGTATGCTACAGGTGTCTTGCCTTTTCTTTTTGGGGAAAATAAATGATGTGGGAATACAACGTGACACACCTCATAGATAATGTGATCATATCTCTGCCCTCTACTACAGAGGGATGGGAGGACCTGAAAAGGTGGGCTTGGATAACGTAGAGTAGCATATGTAGCTACTTCATTGATTTTGTTGCTACTGACAGTGAAGCGATGAGCAGAAAAGCTCTGAGGTTCATCAGTACTTCTGTGGTAATAAAGACGGGCTTGTTTTGTTAAAGGAAGTAAAACAGACAGAACCGTATCTATCTCAAAGCAGACAAAGAGCCAAGTCAGAGCATCACCTCATCACTTAGCCAATGCTAAGCTAACTTATTTTATTACTGCTATCTGAGGCTACTTCACGTCGCTACCCCATCTCTAAGTAAAGATGTCTATGCCATTCAGCCCTCCCTGTCTTGCTGTTGTAACAGCCATGAGTAAAATTTACCACCCCTATCTACAAGGTTTTGTGCCCATGTTGGATTTTTAGTAATTTGCACTACAAATGTCAAAATAATTTTGAGCTAAAGGACCGGTGTGTAGGATTTAGTCATTTAGATTGCAACCAACTGAATACCCCTCCCCTTCCAAGTGTGTGAGAGAACCTACAAAACTTGCAAAAAACGCAAAAGGTCCTCTCTAGAGCCAGTGTTTGGTTGGTCCATTCTGGACTACTGTAGAAACATGGTGGTGCAACATGGCAGGCTCCATGGAGGACAACCTGCTCCTTATGCAGATATAAAGGGCTCATTCTAAGGTAATTTTTATTTTTTATTTTCATGGGATAAGACACTAATAAAAAAAATTCTGCCAAGTCTGTTCTTCCACTAAATTCTACACACTACACCTTTAAGTTATCTTATTTCTGGAACAGGAGTAAGTCAGTCTCTGTCTCTTCACGTTACAAAAAATCCAAGTATCCCATGCAGTTTCCCATCACATTATTAGCAGAAGATCAAGGCGACTCTCAGTCTTACATTTAGCAAATGAAATACAAGCATATTTGACTGGGAGGTGTTGAAAAGCTTTCTTTCCTGACCAGCTATCCGCTGGTAAGGCCTGTGGTCCTCTCTGAAACCTGGCTAAGCTAGGCGATGACAGCTGCACTGTTGCAAGAGCATTATCACTGGCACTGTAGAGACGGGGGGCATTGTCCCCTAAGCAGGATGTCCTGGTGACCGGTCCCATCTCATATATGCTATCCTTTGTGTGTCTCTTTCTGTGGACATTGGGGCAAATCCTTATAACAGATGTGACCAGGATCACCTTTTTAAAATGTTGAGCTCTTCCTTCCCATGTCAGTAGATCAACTTGTTTTTTCCCTTTCTTTAGCGTGAAGTTTCCATATATATGGATTTTGATGGAAAATGCCAAGCAGAGACTGGAAATGCAGCGTAGCTGTGGGTGTGGGTGTATGTGTTTATGCACTGCGTGTGGTAGAGAGTTGGAGTTATGAGATGAGCCCTTGTCTTTTTTTTTCTCTCTTTTTCTTTCTTCTTCCCTCTCCTCCTCTTTTCATGCCCTGGGAAGGTAAACACTCATCCTCTTTGCTCTTGTTTTTCTTGTAGTAACTGTTGAACAGTGTGTGCTCCACTCATGGTTTTATTGCCTGGATTGTAATGCAAGAGGCAGGGGAGACAAGTGTCAATAAGTGGATGGGCTCTCTCCAAACAAATGCGCCCGGAGAATGGGCCAAGAGAGCCGAGAATGCAGCTGGGTACACACACACACACACACACACACACACACACACACACACGCACACACACACACACACACACACGCACACACACACACACACACACACACACACACACACACACACACACACACACAAATGGTTTTGTAATGCCCATCTCCCTGAAGACATTGGTCAAACGTCATTCAAACAAGATAAGGTAACTGCACAGCTCACGTAGCTATAATTTCCATTTTTTTAAATCCCTTTGGGACATAACGCTCTAGAACAGGGTCTACCTAGATCAAGCTTTCCACAAGTATAGGAGTCCCCCGTGAAAACTAACTGCACCATTACAGAGTCTATGTTTTGAAAGTAAAACAAGCTTAATCTGTTTAAGCTTCCAAGATGCCCCACAGCCTTTCTGTACATATCATAAACCAGATTTGCAAAGAAACAAAACATTAACCTGCAAAAAAAGCCTAAAATACAAACGTTACACATTTGTTTTAAACATTTTATTATTAAAGTCTGGGTGTAGTTTTAGTTATGGCTGGTGTGAGACGACTTTGGGTGTGTTTTGACCAACTTTATTGCAATTGTGTGTACATTTTTTTTGGCCTATTTTCGTTGGCCTGTCCACAATTTGATATTAGCAGTAGACTACTCTAGTTCAGCTGTTGTAGACTGTTTATAAATGTATGATGTCATTTCTGCACTATTATGTCCAAATCAAACAAAAATACTGTTGAGAAATCATGTGTTAGTTAAAAAATTACAACTGACATAACAAGAAAATTTAAAACACATAATCTATCAACACTTTCAAAGTTCCCTGCACACATCAGTCATCCCGCTGTCATACTCTTATCTCTGCCGATATAACAAACAGCTTTTTAGTGGTACTTAACAATGGTCTGACAGAAGGTAAACAGTGCCCCTGCAGCCGCCTTGTGGCTCTGCTTGTGTCTTTCTGTCCGCTCGTGATCCCTCCAGGATGGATCACCCGTCCAGCACGACCTCTCATCTCCAGCCATGCTCTGCTCTCGAGAGCTTAAGAGACTGGGCCTCATGATGAATACATGGACCCATGATAAGATTAGCACGGGGCAAACACACACATGGGGCACTGTCTAGCATGTTATTCTCAGTCTTAACCCATTCATAAAGGAATGACAGTCTTCTCTTCTCAGCTATGGGTTTATTTGCCCATGAAATTAAATTTTCTGCTTCACCCCAATACAGTGGAGGTGAATGAAACTTTGTTTTGTGCTCACAGGATTGAGAACATCCGCATAAAAAAATTAATTTAAAAAATTCAGCAACGAGTCTTTCCAGAGACAGTGTCCCTGTCACTCTTGATATTCAACAGAGAGGAGGAGAGATAAGCGTTTTCATAGAAACTACTTTCTTCTAAAATGTTGATTCTTGATTGAGTTGGTTCAGATTCTCTCTCATAATAAGTCTTCTTTTGAAAATCTAGCATCAGTAGGATAGATTTTTTTAAAAACAGATTCAATTCATCCTAGACACATAAATAGTCTTCTTGGTGCATGCAGTCTTTGCTTCTCTGCCACCACCTCCTTAGTTTTTACCATTAAAAACTGTCTTGTGTTTTAATTTGAATGTGATTAAGTAATAACTAGAGAACGGTAGTAAAAAGAAACTTTTACTGTTTGGCAAATAATTCGTCATCAGTGAAAATGTGTTCCTAAGGGGGCTATTAATGATGTATTCAAATCATAAACCAGTACGTTCAGTCAGTAAATTAGTCATTTTTAATAATAGAAAATCACTGGTATCGATATCAGTGATTTTGGTTCTGTTTTTAGTTGGCACCACATCTACCCATTGAGGAAATAGTCCCTGAAATCTGTTCAACAATAACAGAGAAACTGACTCTGGAAAGAAATGTTGTTGTTGAATTTAATTGTAAATTTAAATGGAATTTTTCAGATTTCCGCAGCACAAGCAAAACGTCTTTCACCTCCATTGAGGCAGATGTTTCAGAGACTGTCTGCATGGATCACGCTAGAACTGTTTTTGTCATTTTAGGTGAACTTGCCCTTTCAAGTCATGCTTGAAGTGACTGAGTCAACCACATAGTTGCCCAGAAGAAATGATTCATCGTTTTCTGTGTCATAAAAAGACACCTGTTGCAGCAACAGCCTGTTTCTAAGAACTCTCTAGTTAGACCACTCTATGGTCTGGAAACAGTCTGAGCCTGACGTGAGCATTGGAGTTACCGTCTGCGTGTTTGTGTGTCTGAGTGTGTGTATGCAGGATGCCTGGCCACCTCCTGCTGTGTTGCCCTGCGTTGACTGACAGCACCAGACCCGCTGTACAATAGCTGATCTTTGCTCTGTGTCTGACTGTATAAACACAGAGTGGGATGGCTCCCTCATGCAGAACTCCAGTATTGATCACTTCGGCGAAATCCCACAGCCGCACTCATTGTCCTCTGCCTCTTTCTCTCCTGCCAATCAATAGCTCTTTGTGTTGATTTTTACCCATTGACAAATCACTCTGCCCCATTGCCTTTGTTAAGCTGTCAATCAAGAGGATGGTATTGCCTTATTTGATCCTCATTCAGTCCTGAGTTTCACATTCCAAGCGGGAAGAGTACAATCAGTACTGAATAGCAGGAACTGTCTGATAGTGATGATTACAACAGAGGAAAGTTTATCTTGTGGCAAAAGAATCTGTATTATTACAGATTTAGCATTTTTGTTACAGCTTGCTTGAGTAACATTTTAGTTAATCAATCAGAATCAATACAAACTTACAGTATATATACACATGCACACACCACATGTTGTATATTTACCGTACATATGCCTGAAATTATATGAACTAGATGCTTTTTGCAAAGCTATTTAAAAAGTCTTTATCCTTCATGTACTGGCCCACAAGAACCAAAAATTACTCGACAAAGCTAACTGCAAATTAATAGCTTGTATTATTACGTTCATCCTTTGAGTCTGACAATGTTGGCGCCCATCAAGCTGTCAGCAAATAAAAGTCTTGCGAGTCATTAAACTCTCTTGTCTAAATGAGTGATCTGAGCTCTGTAGCGCCCACAGACTAATGATACTTCCACCCACTGACATTAGCATTAGTGAGTCAGTCTGAACCTGTTAATTGGACTTTATTATTTGTTCATTTATAGAGATGTATGATTTGCAAGGAAAAGTAAAAGTGTAAGAAGATTAAAGATTTATGTACCACATATGTGTCATAGGCGGTCAGGTGGATGGTTGGCGTACAAACTACAGGACATTGACTCCAGAGACTGGTTTGCATCCTGAGTCCTGAGTTAGATTTAGGGTTAGGGTTTAACAAAAGCTACAGTTAAGGTAACGGAAAGATTGTGGTTTCAGTTAAATGATGATTAAGTGAACTGTCTCATGCTTCAAGTCACTGTTGATTTCTTAAGTATTTCTCCAAGACCACAGACTTTCCCTAACCATGACCAAATGCTGTGATTGCCAAAACACAACCATTGAAAAGTTGTATAATTTTTTATTTGCTACCAAGCAGCAAAAATTTGTTGTCTGCCATGTGGGTGTTGACTAACAGTTTTTTTGCCTCACCATAGTTACACTAACAAGACCCTCACAGGATGCTGCCACGCAATATTTCAGTAAGTTTAATGTTACTTGATTATGATACCTGCTTAGCACAATTTAGCTTAAGTAGCTAACGTTAGCCCAAGTGTGCACCGGTGGCCATAAGCTGAACCTCTGGGCTTCAAACCGGCTCCAGTGCAAACCACACCTCGTTACATCCATCTTTCTATACAGTCCATCGTTGCCACAAGAGGATATTGTATTGCAAGAAAGGATATTGTTGGATAAACAAATGCAATATGTTGATGATAGTGTTGTGTTGTTCGCAAACAATTCGTTCAAAAGAACAAATCTTTTGGGTGGAAGAACTGAACTGAATCACTTCCTGAAATGATACATTAATTTCTCAGTTAGTTCAGTTGAGCTCTCAATCAGTTGCGAGCAAATGTGATTCATGGCTGAGACTGTCTCAGATCCTTTCACTGCGAGGGAACGGTGCATGTTCAGTGATTCATTCACCAAGCGTACGCAGTGAACGTGAGCCCTGAGTAATAGACAGTCGCTGAGGCGCTCAAACCCGCCCCTCTCCTTCTCCCTCCCTCTCATGTCTTGAAGTCTTGAAGTAGGAAGTTGGACCAAATGTTTAATTAACAATTTGGTGTCATGAAAATATATGTGTTGCACATAATAGAGTAGGACTTTGTTATAGCAGCTTTCAGTTTGCAAACTCTATCTTTATTATCTTTATTCAGTGAACGAATCTTTTGAACAAATCACTTTAATGAACTGATTCTAATGATTCAGTACACTGAAAAGAACTGCTTTGCCCATCACTAGGTGTTGATGAAGTTTAGTATCAACATTTTGTGACTTGGCAAATATATCAATTAACAACATTTCCTCATTATCTTTAAAAAAATAATTAAAAAAACATAATCTGCATTATGTGTTTTTCAACATATTCACTGTTGCAAATTAGTTGCATAAACATATTGTCTGGGAGACAGGGTTAGATGGATAAATTAGCTTCAATTAATCACAAAAACTCAACTAAGAGGACTAACTATCTTACTGTGATTGTTTAGTTCACTGGTCTGGTTACTACATATATTTGTTTTCATCAGTTGGATTGTTTGTCTCCTACAATTTCCTCTTCGGAAAACTCACACTGTGATTTGCAATGAGAAAAATCTTCTATGTGTGTCTAAAACATTCAGATTGACACATTAATGTTACAGCTTAGTGTTTACATGTTACTTTTGACGCCGGTCATTGTTTGATGCAACAATATAAACCTGGAAAAGCTGACTCACTGTGTTAACCACCTGCTGAATATCCCGACTTTCGCTGCCATGAGCTGGTTTCCGTTTATTAAACTGCAGCATGATAACAGGTGCGACCTTTTGACATTCAGTTGTGTAGCTACAAGTAACCTCTCACTGTTTCTGACTCTCTCATGCCTTTACTATCTTTCTGCCAATGTAAGCGATCAGCTTCTGTGCCATTGTGGATGCAGGATGGTTTCCCTGTATGTGTTTATCCCGTGGTGCGGCCCATTCTTTCACATATGGCCACTTGCCATGAGTCAGCGGCAGCGGTCAGAGGTTTCCACTCCTAGACACAACAGTCTATCCGGGAAAAACAACGCTCTGATGCCTCAGTCTTCCTATATTGTCTGGGATGATTCCGAGTTGGGAGAGGCTTATTGTTTGGATGTCTTTGTAGTGCAAGTCCATTGCTGCGGAATGTGGGGATTTCCTCCCTTGCGGGTATTTTTAGATCTCTGTGTGAATTCAAGGGAACTCTGCATAATGCTGTGCAGTGTGGGGTCCAAGGGTGGAGTCTGCACACCCGTTCACATGTGTGGGAAAGTGTGTGTCTGCTCATATGATCACAGAGAGGATGTGTGTCTGTGTATATGTGTGTATGTGTATGTGTGTTGAGAGCTGTGCGGCATATTTTGGTGCAGAGTCGTATCTATGTCATCCAAGATTAGGATAAGGATCATCAAGGAAATGCTTTGTTAAAACAGGGTCAGAGTAGCTCAAAGCCTGCTTGATTGAGACGGATGCTCAGCCTGTAATTTATTTGAAATTTCACGGTGTATTTACCCACTCTTTCCGGTTTGACAGCTCCAGATTGGGCTGCAGAGGGTCAGTTGAAAACAGGTCTAGTCTGGACACTGCTTGTTCGCTGAAGTGTTTCGAGGGGGCTTCACCGGGTCACCTGGGGGTCTCTGACCTCCCAGGGTAATGTTCTCCTCCAGGTCCCTCTCTTTGACAGTCGTCAATGGAGGCGTCCATGCAGGGGACAGCCAGGCGGATGGCTGGGGTGAAATCAGGGAATAGATAGGTCATATCCAGAAGGACCTGTCACCTCCAAATCAAACCAAGTGAGATCTCCTTCCGGGTCTCACTCACACCCCGTCACCTCAGCTGACATCGACTGACACTTTGGTTTGACCCGTCTTCTGCAGAGTACACATGTGGTTGTAGGAAGCATTGTATGTATGTATATGTGAGTGTGTGTGTGTGTGTGTGTGTGTGTGTGTGTGTGTGTGTTTGTGTATGTTTTGGTGTGTGTGGTTGTGTGTATGCAACCCTGTTTCCTAGAAATTATATTTATGTACTACTGTGTTTTCACAACTTCGTTGCAATAGCAAACATAATTGCTGCCTGGTTTATGTTAACAAGGAAAGTTTTTTTTTTCCGAATGAATATACGAATATTTTGGTGGAAAAATAAGAAATATGTTGTTACTGGATGTTTTACTCATACGTTCAGTGTCTGTATTTTCTGACTTGCTAGATATAATTAACATTTTCTCATCATGTCTACAGAAAATGTAATTTGGGCGACACTGTGTTTCCTTCAAAACTTATTCGCTGTTGCAATTTAGCAGAATATAAACCTGATTTCCAGGAGACAGGCTTCGTTTATGTCAGTAATTCATATACCTGGTGCTCTGAATCTGGGAGAAACTTCTAAAAGATGGATAGAAATAAACAGATTTCCTGCTGATAAGAGGATGAATTGAATTGAACTCCAGTATAAACATCAGAATGGACTGGCTTAAAAGTCACAGTGCTGTTTAGGACTGCAGCTAACAATCATTTCCATTATTTATATTATATATATTTTTTTTATATTTATATTTATATTTTTTTTTGTTGATAGTCAAACAAGTAATCAATTTATCATTTCAGCACTAGTACTATTCATAGTTGTTTTACTGTTATGTGTTTATAAAGTCAATATTTTAGCTAAATGTTACATACCTTTATAGATGTAAAATGCACTAACTTAAAGGACACGTTCACAATTTTTTCAAGTGTCTCAAACAACAGTGAGGTGTCCATATGAACAGTGAAAGAGGTTTTCCTCTCTGTAATCATTCCTCCTGTTCATACTGGCTATTAAAAGATCCCCTTCAAATGTGCTTTCAATGTAAGTGGTGGGGACAAAATCTACAGTGTGTCCACACAGTCATGTAGCGGAAAATGCATTTAAACGTTGATCTGAAGCTTATATGAGGCTTCAGCAGTCTGAGTTAGTCATATCAAGTTGATATCTGCCACATTCACAGTCTTTTTAGCATCAAATTCCCTCTTTGTGTTTTCTCCGAGTGTTTCCCTGTTGAGCTGCGGTGGACGTATTGTAACAAAAAGAGGGACTTTGGCACTAAAAAGACTGTAACGTTGAAAGATATCTACTTGATTTGACTGGCTGTTCATCTGAAGCTTCATATTAGCTTCAGATAAACTTTTAAACACATTTTTGCTTAGAAGGAGGACTGTGGATTTTGGCCCCCATCACTTACATTGCAAGTGCATTATGGAGGGATCTGCTAATGGTCAGTATGAACAGCAGGAATGATTATGACAAGAGAAACATATTTCAGTGTTCATTTGGGCTCCTGACTGTTGTTTTAAGACGGACTTGAAAAATTGTGAACCCGTCCTTAAATGCCTCAAATAAGAAGAATTGCGTCCATGTTTCTATAGTGCTGCTGTGTGTTAAAAGTGGAGCATCTGCACTCCCTGAAGTGAATGGTTGCCCCCATATGGTCCATAACAGCCCTCCCACCACACAAAGCCTGAAATGACATCATCACATATTTCAGTGGTGAGTAATGAAACAGGTCAACTCTTGAATGTCTTGTTCACACACTGCTTATCTTTCCTAATGGAATTAGACCTCCTACCCTAAATGCCTGCTTTAAGAGGGACTTCCCCAGTTGATAACATAGTGCTGATTATCTTATCTATCTTTTATCTTAGAACCACAAGGTCCTCATTAGATCATTATTAACATCTTGCTTTTTGTAAGAAAAACACACACCCAGGAAAACCATATAGAAAAACTTAAATCATCGAAATTTTAAGATCTGATGTAATATAATTTTATGAAAATGAAAATACAATGTCTGTGCATTTCTCACCTGATTATAGCCACGTCCATATGGTTGTTTTGAATAATGTATATATATGATTTGAATGACATGTGCATTATATCACTGGTACCCAAACTTTTTTTGTTTGATGTATCGCCACAATCCAATCAAATGAGCTTGAGTACCTCTTCATCAACACTATTGCTATGTGCTAAATGTTTGTTTGATTGGATTTCAAACTCAATGCTATTTAACAATATTAATTATATCAAAACAGATATTGTTCAGTAGTCATGTTTGCATTCGTACTCTGGGTACGACCTCTTGGAGTAGCAGAAAAAAAGTTTATTGATTATTGTAACAAGAAATATACTAAAGATCAGCATCACAACCTTTTGTAGTCCGTTTTGGCTGTTAACTTCCTAAACACAAATATGAGGATATATATATTGTTCAATCAAGTAATTTTTTCTAGTTTTTTTCATTTGGCTGAGCTACTCGTCAATCTTTTTAAGTACCCTCTGGCAACTGGCTCTGGGCTACAGGTACCCTTGTTTGGGAATGATTGTAATATATACTCAGAGCATGTAATTAACGTGTCTTAACCCTCCTATTAGAATTACATTTATATACTCATAATCTCCAACAGCAAATATATTTTGTAAGAAATGTAATGCTGCCTGGATTATGCTTTTTAAATCCAAATAATGAGGAAACGTAGTTAACAAACACATCTGCAGAGGCGAAAAATGTTGATATTAAATTCCTCTGCAGAACGTTCACTGACAATGCATTTCATTTGTTTTTCCTACAGTCTCCACTCTTGCAAAACAATATCCACCCCTTGCAACTAAAGCATTATAAAACTTTTAAACTGTGTGTTTGTTTAGGCACTCACAATGCTTGATAAGGGAAAGATGGAGGTCTTAATGAACATTTAACCGACACCACAGTCTCTGCCTAACCTCAACCAAATTGCTTTTGTGCCTGAACCTAACCGCAAAGGACTCTGGCTACATCCCGACCACCTCCCTACAATTTGCGCATGGTGCATAAATGTAGCACTTCCCACACAACAAAAAATGTTCCTTTGGAACATAATCCAAGCAGCAATTATGTTTCCTCAAAATGTTACAAAATGTAATTGTAAAAACAATGAACAACAAGGAAAAAATGCCTAAGTGACACAGTTGATAAAAAAGTGACCAATACAATCTAAGACAGAACACAGGCAAAGTGTGTGCATATGCAACGCATGTAAATTATAATATACAGATTTTGACCCACAAGAGTACGAGATTCAAATAAGTAATATTTACCTTCAAGGTGAGCAGTTAACCAACTTTTTAAATTTCTGGTAGAAGCAGAAATATGTTGAAAAAGTTTATAACTTATTCATAACTTAAAATATTTCAGTGTCTGTGTCTGAAAATATGAAAAACGTATTTCATGTATTAAACCTAAAAACATAGATATTAACACTTTTTATTCAATGGAAGTACATTAACTCATATCAGTAAATGCAGCAGTAACAGAAATAACATATGCTTCATTCTATTATGTCTTTAAGTTAATTCTTTTTGCCTCCATCTCTTCTCTTTCACCTTAAACAAAAAGAGAGGCCTTTAATGTCCGTATTAATGTAGAAGCAGGTGGTAAAGAAGCCTTTGTTAATCACTTAATGATGAATTCCCCCCACTTTACATGGTGGCTTTTTCACCAGCCGTTTACTCCTTGTGCATGGGCTGTGGAAACTTTATAAAAAGTTTATCTTACCATGAAATGAGTAGGCACAGATAAATGGCTAACGTGGGGTTTTGTCCATCAATGCAGTCGGCCTATTGGGGGTCCACCGACTGGGCAGGTTTGGACCATATGTCATCATTCCGACCCTTTGTGTGGGCGTGTCTCTGTGGCAACCGCATCAGCTGTGGCCATTGTGTGTCGGGATTCAATGGCCCATATATTCATTGCAGGGCTAGTGTGGGCCCCGCAACAGAAACAAATTGATACATACAAGCCCCAGCCCCATTTGGCTCGCATGACACATTTCAAATGGACAAAAAAAGGACATTTTAGTCTGTTGAAAATCTTGAGAAAAGCTTGGTCGCCATAGTGACCATGCAGTAAAAGCGGCCATGGACCATTAAACTCCAATCAGATGTAAATTTGGGCTGCCCCCAGGCCCACGGACGGAAAGCCCCCTTCACACAGCAGACACAAATTAAACAGTTTGTTTGCCAATTCACATGTCATCTTAATGGGTTTTTATTCGTTTGCCCTTTGTTTAAATGAAGAGAATTACAAACCGTCATTGATTTATAATATCGGACCACTTCAGCTGCCTGGTCTATTCATTACTCACTCCACCTCAGATGGTTAAAGAAGATAAAGGACACTTTAAAAATGAAACATTATTAAAGTAAAGACACATAAAATCTTAAAAAGGAGCCAGAGAGAAAATCATTGTAACTATGACGATTTTAGTCATTATATTTTACATAAATATTATAGGATATATAAAATGAAAACTGTTATACCCATTAAAGTAGAACTATTGTATATAACAGTGATATACAGCACAAGTACTTGTATTTCTGCTTTCTCCTTTCTATCTGTGCTACTTTCTAATTTAGCACTTTAGCGATCAATTCAATGTGCTAACAGTACGTTTATGACAGGCCAGGTGTATACTGTGTTTATCTGATAGTGGTGAACCAGCAGTAAATCCTGATCTCTTTTTGATCAGTATGTCTGTATGTGGGCCACAGATGACGTGTCAGGTGGTTAGAAAGCTGGTGCTCAAATTCCCAGAAATCAAATTTCCTGTTAAAGTTTCACGAATGTTCTCAGCTCTGTCTTGCTCAACACTGTTTTTTGGTTCGAATACTCTAAATGCAGCATGAGAGAGTGCTTCATGAGAGAATGTGTTTGTTTTGTTTTTGATTGTTTTTCGCTATAAAAATGCCCTATAACACAGGAAACAAGTTTTATGGAAAACAAGAAGCCATTGGGTGACACTGTCTCCAGGACAGGAAGCAATGTGCCCTTGTGACTGGGCAGAGAAAATATTTTGCTTGACTTGATGGCTGGAGATTTGTCCGAGCCTGTCATGCCATTTAGTTCGATTTGAGGTCATGTGCGGTGTGATGTTATTGTAATAATCAGGATTATTATGTTTCACAATGCCTGGCCTCTGTCAAGCACAGGCTAACAAAAGGGGAACGCGGCTGGATGGGATCTCTGGGATGAACGCTGACACTGATTACTGCACAGCTAATCAACGCACCTTCAGATAACATCACTTACTTGTAGCTATCATTATGAAGGGCAGATTCCTTCTGTATTCTGTAATTACTAATAAAAACATATAGCCGTAAGACATATTGCAAGACCAGAAAAAGCTTTCTAACAATAATTATGCGCAATAATGGGCCATTTTTTGCAATCAGTATTTTAGAAAAACAAGTTGAGTTGCGCTGTTGCAGAGAAACAAATGATGTAAGATTTCTTTGATATCAGACTACTGACCATTTTTAAAACACTCACACTATGTCTCTGTTTACTGGGATTAAGATGGATACAAGCAAGTAATCTTGAACAGATTGCATTTTGGAAGTGACTTTCCCATCCCTCTCACATTTACTGTAAGCTACACTGCTCCTCTTGTTGCTACTCCAAGTGGGTCCATGTCCGAACACGTGAAAGGGGAGAAAACCACGACTGCTGCTGGTGTTAATGAGAGACGAGTGTGTGGTCCTGTTGTTCAGTCTGTCTTCAGGAGGCTGCAGTTGGTCTTGTCTCTCCTATGGCCTCATACAGTAAAACTGCTCTGTTATGACAACACCGGACAGGCAGAGCGCAGCATGGGCTTCCACTGGCTCTGGACCAATCTGACCTGGGACCTGACATTACCAGTATAGCTGCAGCCTCCCCATTGCTAGCCCTTTGTTGCACAGTTCGGCTAACGATGCCCTGTCTATCTGCCGTGGTGTCTTCCATGCAGGGCAGGGGGAATGCTAATTTGACAGAGGGATGATTAACTACAGCAGCCACAGTAGCAAATAGCCTCATTTCATGTGTTATTGTTTCCAGTGTCTCACCTCCCAGAGAGATTTGACTGCTCTATTAACAAGTTATCTCTTGTCTCAAGGGGATATTTATAAAGCAGTAACTCAACATTTTATCTTCAAACGCCCTGTATGCCACCCAGAATGATTTTGTTTTTCCAAGTTTTCGTTGATTTTTTGCCTGAAATGTACTCCTTTGAAAATTAAAGTGAACAAGTAAAGGCATAATTACAGTCAAATCCCATGAAAATCAAATAAACTGCCAGTGAACTACATTAAATATTGTCTGTCTCTTAGACAGAATGAAAGAGGCCATTAGAGAGACCAAAAAAAAAAAAGGCTGAAAGGAGGCAGGATGGTGCACTGTCTGGCTGTCTGGTGTCCACACAGAGCTGCGTCTTGTCCACTGGTGGCTGTGGAGGATTCATTAAGCTCCACATTCACTCCCCCTGCACGTGAGTGACAGGTCCGTACAGCCAGTGTCATCCCTCTCTCTAAAGCACCGCAGATCATCCCACTCCTCTCTCGCCCATCTGGCTGCCTGAATCTAACAAGGGGTGTCCTCCAGTTATAAGAGGGTATAGAGAGAGGAGGAGGGAAAGAGAAAAAGTTAAAGACTGGAAGATCCCGTCAGATTCTCCGTGGTCTGTGGGCTCCAATTATTCAGAGCTTATCTTTTCAGCTTGGCTGATCTCCAAATGAATAAAGTGCGGGCCGTATTACTGCCGGCCGGGCGCACCTCTAAAGAGGCTGAAGGAGGATCAGGGCTGTGGGTTATGGTGTCAATCTGGCCCTGACCCCTGGGGTTAGGGAGGTGACGTTATGTAGTGACAGCGCCTAGGAATCCCCTTGTAGCACCTCCATTTAAACCCCGTATGGATAAATGGAAAAGGGCAATCACATTAGAAGAGGTTTCTTTCCATTTTAAAGCAAGAAAAAGAAAGAGTGAAAAAATCTCTAATCACAAAGTATCTGACTCTTGACTTTAAAGTTAGCTCCAAGACGATGGCTGGAAAAGGTAGAAGTCAGAGGGTTAAGCTGGCACAGTGAGTGCTGTCACATGTGTCAAGAGCTGCATCGAATGGCTTTTGAAGAAGCCCATGAGGACCATAACAGATGGTTGATACAGACCATTTCAACATAAGAATGCACTGCAAATACAATGTTTTACTGAACAATATTGGGAAAACATCCCTTGAACATTTCTGAAAAGCATGCATGCACAGTTTTTGCAAACATAAATATGGAGCCGAAATCAATGAAACCAACATAGTTTTGCATCTTCAGATCTCCTGAAGTGACTTAAGTGACTCTCGTTAATTTACACTCATTTGTGTTCATGGTTCAGACATTCATTTATGGGATATTTCTCAGTCTATTGGGTAACATTTACCCCTGATGTTTATCTTGACTCGACTGATCCCGGTTCATCTTTCTTACTTTAACAGAGAGAAAAGGTGAAACACAGAACCTATTGGAAGCCATATCTTAATATAAACCAAAATTCAGGATGACTATTCCCCTCATAACTATGTACTGACCAGTCCAGTGTCAAATACATTTTTGCATATATAAAATAATATCACACCGGTAACTTTTCCAGTGTCCCTTATCATGGATGAGCTTTATGTGGGTTTCAGAGTTTAGATGCAGGGATTGTGCCACATCTCTGGGTTAAGTGAAGTGACACCCCTGGACGAGTCCCACTCTGCACTTGGCACTGAGCCGGGGAACAATGGGAGACTGGTGGTCCTTCGTTTTCGCGGCGTCCCTTCCATCCCTGAGAATGTCCAACTCTCAGATCTTCCGACAAGTGTTGCCGATGCCTCTCTTTTCTTCTGCCTTCATGGAGATGGCTGGGAGATTCTCATGCCACTGCACAATGCCTAAACAAGCGGGTATGTCTAATTCAATTAAGTCCACAAGCCTGTGCCAAGTGGGCCCTGGTCCCGTGTGACAGGGATAATGAGTGGGCAGAGAGGAGGAGGAGGAGGAGGAGGAGGAGGAGGAGGAGGGTGAGTGGTGGGATGTAAGGGGTTGAAGAGGGAGGCTTGCACTCATTCAGATGTTCATACTTCATTCTTTTTATATTTTGTTCTGGGCTTTAATGTTTCCAGGATGACCAGGTTCATCTGGTGTCAAATACAATATTTTGCATTCCGACATTACTGTCCAAATGGGCTTGAGGGACGTTGAGAGATTGGGAATTATAAGTAGCGTGACCTCTGAATTCCTACAATTCATCGCTTAGAAATGTTTCCAAATCTGGATTCTTTCCCACTGCCTAGGGGACAATGTCTCACACAGAAGGTGTGTGAGAGACGGAAACTCTGATTCAACAAACCGTGTAGATACCTGGAAAGAGAAGCAGACTTTCTTTGTGGCCTCTAACGCCCTTTATTCTTTCAGTTCAGCTAACACTTTTATTTGTTTTGCCACATATTTGAGGGCATACAATGCCTAAACTTACTGTGTTTCTTAATATAATTAAGTGTTTTAAAATTAAGCACACATGAATTTTCAACTTCAGCTATGCAAGACTGCCCTTTAAAATGGAAGATCACCCTTCATTTCAACATTGATTTATTTTAACCATGACTGCAATTGTTCCCTCACCTTAACAAAGTGGTAATTTTAACCCAAACCATGATCTTTCCCTTACCCTGAACAAGTTGTTTTTGTGCCTTAACCTAATCAGACCGTAAGCATGGCATTGTAAGATCACATACAGTATACTGTACACCATATGTGTTCAGGGGGGCAATTACAAACAACATATATTGTCATTTAATTTGGAGGACTTGTTTGCTGCATCACTGGATCATTGGATCATTGGATCGTTGGATCATTGGATCGTAGTTCTGTGCAGCAGCAATATCTGTCACATGTTTTATGATTTGTTTTTACATAAAAATGATTTATAAAACGATCTGCTTATGACTATTTGTGCCAGGATAGGTTTGTATGGCTTAGTGACATCTACTTATCCTGTGTCAGAGAAGAAAGTTGCTAAATAGCACAACAGTCACGGCTGACAAGGAGTTAGACATTGTTTAAGAAAACCTGCTTTTCTGCATTTTCAACACTTTTGACTTCAGCTGTGAAGTATCTCAGACCTAAGAGGCCTTTAGTTTCACTGAAGTTTCCAAAGGACTCCTGCTGCTCCTCTGGGACCCTCGTCCCCGACCGGCACAAAAAAGCCCCTTAAACGTTTGACTTTCTCACAGAAACAGCTTGCTAAATGGTATTTCTGTAATGGACTCCTGCTAGGGTTCATATGTGTTGTATAGCCACGTTGCACAAAGTTGAGTCAACATGATTACCATGAGAATGCCCCCAAAGAAAGGCCCAAAAAGGGTTTTTTTGAATAAAAATCTGAAACTATAGAATTCTTTGTTTTCCCAGGGAAAAAAAGATGAAAATCAAAGGCATCGATGGTCATTTTTTTCTATCGGAAAAGTGCTACCGAATGAATGTCTTATTTACATGCCAAAGGGAAGGGCCATGGTTTTAAAAGGATGGGAAAGCAGGGGCCTCTATTATGGCGGTGCTGGTCGCAGAGGCCGTGGCTACTCTGGCAGCCTCCCTGCCAGGCAGCGGTTAACAAGGCCTTGGCTGAATTAAAGAATGGCAATGAGTTTTTAATTGGTGACACATTATATTTATCAAGCTGACAGCGGAGTGACTGCACTGCAGCCTTTCTTGTTTTGTCCTTGTGTGCGCATTACTTCCCCCTAGGTGCCCCTGCATGATACCCCCTGTCTGCCGGGGTCCCTCACGTGTGAAGAAAGAAGAAAAACATAATAATCGAGCATCAAGTTGAATGATAACACTGAATTATTCATTAGGGTCTCTTAAAGTGTTGGATAAATCAACCCCCCCTTCTCCTCTTTTTGTAACAAAAGCTTCTCTTTGTCATTCAGTCCAATCACGCCAGTTTAAAGCTTAGCATAAAGACAAATCCTTTTCAGCCCTTTTTATCCATCATGACAGAAGTTCTGCTGCAGGGCCGGAAAAGTTATTAACTAGTGTTTAATATTTGGATGGGAGTGTTTGGTCACCTCTTCTATACATGACGTTTATGTGTGGCCCTCCTATACACCGAGCAGCCTGTGACTTAACACTTAATAATGACACTCGATGTGGCTAATGTGACCATATGTCATGAATATATTTGAATTTCAATCAATATTCCATTATTCAACTTTTATTATGAGATTTAATGTACTCAAATACTCTCTAAAAATGTAAATACACTTTACTGGCAACTATGTACTGCTGAAGACAAATCTTTAGCGGCACATAGCAGCACTGATTTAACATTTCAACTGCTCCACTCAGTCACTCATTATTTTATTTTTGTATATGTTACCAGTTAGTAGTAAAGTCCACTTTTAATTACTAGTGTGTCAGACAAAACAGCATTTATAAGCAATAAGTCCATTGGACAAAATTACTCATCCATGGATGTAGGCTGTTATAAAATGTAATACAGGATAAAATATATGAGTTTAGTTCAATTTGAGAGAAGCACCAGAATAAGAAGATATAAATATACATTTTAAAAAAAACCTACCCAAGTTGCTAATTTCCAACTAAAAATTATATCTATTTCATCTCAAGAAGGCAGTAAGAAAACACTTTATCAGCTGATTCGTGAACTTCAAATTATTGCAAGAGCTATAACAAAGTGTGTGCATTTCTCTGTGTTTAACCTTAAACACTGCTTGTTTTTCAGTAACAGCAGGTTCCAAACAGTTTTGGAAGAAATCCTTTGTTGTTTAGGGCGTTCCTAAAGCGATGGGGGGTAAAGACTAGAGGTCCTGGCAATGCTCTTCAAAATGGTACTGAAAGAAAGGGAGCGGAGCGAAGGAGGCCTAATGAAATATTTAAGATTTAGGCTAAAAAGGAACTCTGAAAAAGTTTGCAACAAAGGGGTCTGCCGAGGGCCTCCATTGTCCCGGGACGTGGCGGAAGCAGGGGCCAAGCTGCTACAGATGTGAGGAGGGCCCATATTGAGCAGGGATGTGTAGGCTCTGCTCACAGCTGTGTTGCCGCACTCCCGCCCCAGCCACCAGCCCCCTGCCTTTGTGAGCCTTTGTGAGGGCCACAGAGCGGCGATTTTACACCGAGCTGATTGCACAGCAACGGCTTTGTGTCGCCAACAAGAAGGCCACGCCCATTCTTGACCATCAGCGCACACTCTCTTTGCATCACAGACACACATATACACAAACACACACATTCATCCCAATCCCCGTCAGCCTACACTGAAACTCTGTCTCATAGCTTTTTATTATTTAAGAATGACAAGGTGATGAATCCCCTTTCTGTGGGCTGATATGAGCTGCGGTGGTTGTTTGGGTGAGGGGGAGGATCTGTCGCCCTGGCTCCTCATCCAGGATCTGCCTATTTAGCGCCTAACTGCTTTTGATTAATGGAGGGCCCATTCTATGTAACATATGCCATTTTCAGGGCCCAATAAGGGGACCGCATTTGCTGATGTTTTTGAGTAATGATGTCACAAGGTCACAGCGAGCAGTTTAGACACAGAATGAGTGAAACGAGGGAAGAAATGGAGCCTTTCCATTTGTAAAAGAGCAGTCAATCCTACATCTGGTGGGGAGTAAATGTGTTTAAGTCATTGTTTATATGTGTTTAAGGTTAAGAGATGAGAGTGGGAAAGAGAAACATGTTCATGTTGAGTTAAGTTAGTTAATTTTATGAGCAAATATTCAATAATTTCTCTTCTTCTTAGTTTGATTTTACTCAGACCAGTTTTATGTTCAATAATTTGCAGAAACATAAACTAAATTATTGATATCTGCGCATGGTTTTTCATCTCCTTTGATCCTGTTATGCATCTGACTCTTGGTCTTATATTGTACTCATCTGCTAAATATATACACTTCGCCTCAGAGACGACTTGACCTTTAAATTGGAGTGAAACCTTCCTGAATGCTCTGCCGTTCCCTCTAAATCCCCCAGTGTCACTCAGAGCTGTGAGGCGAGTTCGGGCCTGAGCGCAACAAGGGCGCAGCAGCTTAACACCAACCTCAACACATGGTTCACTCCATCCAAGCTCCTAAAGTCTTCTTAATGTGGCTAATGTGATGGACAATATAGCCATGCCCCACAGAACGGCTGGGTCAGGGACTTGGAATAATACAACTCACTCTCAACAAATCAAGAAATATCTTTTGGTCTAAATCATAGCTTAGCAAAGGTCAGCAAAGGTGCAGAACATGCTCAAACACAGCATTCAGAACAGGATAAAACCTGGGCTTTTGACTTTCAGGGAAAATTTTTACATACATATATCTCGCGTTTCACTATGTTAATATAGACATTCAACTTTATAACAGTATATAACTGACAGGAAATCAAAATAAACATATGTTTGCATGGCTCGACACATGGAATGAGAAAATATGTTTTTTTTGGTTTGTAATTTGGGTGAACTGGTCCTTTAAATACACTGAATGAGACCACTGGAAAATTAAGTTGTTACTCAAGGTGTTTTCCACCAAATAAAATATGTTATACTGCCAACAAGGAGTGCAACAATGACATCACTGAAGTTGGAAAATCTTACCTCTAATGATCCTCCTATATATTGTGTCTGTTCAGATTGACCCTGCCTGAGTTATGGCTAACAGTATAGACTCACTCCACTGGGATGCTTAATGGTCCCTAATAGGTCTGAGGATGTTGGAGCGAGTCAGGCAGCACGGACTCTTTGAAACAAACCAGATGCAAGGCTAGCTAACCTGTTAGCCTCCCTTTTCTTAAACAGGGGTTTGCTAGCTGCACTTTCTTGGGAGTTTGTCTCTCTGTTCTTCACAAAGACCTGTCACGTTTAATGGCCTGTTGGCTGAGTGGGCTGCTGTAGCCCTCTCTAGAGGAAAGCCCCACGAAGAAAGGCTCATGGTCAGCTAATGCAGCTTAATATTCTTTAAAAAGGTTTGGAGGACAATTAAGAGAGTGTTTCCCATGGTTCTCCCCCCAGCGGTGTGCGGCTGCCTGTGCAGCAGCTTGTCTGTTTGATGGACTCTGAATGCATCTTATTGATGGGGGTCAGAGATTAGAAGCAGCCGTGCAAGGGGAAGAGAGTGAAAAGAGGGTCCCACACGGTGGCCTCAATGTGGCTCAGACACACACACACACACACACACACACACACACACACACACACACACACACACACACATATCCACTAACAGCTCTTCCACTTGTCTGTCTGTGAATTGAATTCATTAAAGCTGAATGAGTGATTGAGAGCTGCATGTCCTCTAATAGAGATTCACAGATAGAAGTATCACAAGACATTTTATTATTCTCATTTTCGTTGCTTCACTATTGTCCTTCATCTAGCTCCGCTATGAGAAAAGTTTCCAAAAGACGTCATGATGTATTTACTAATAGCTACCGGTCTCCCCTAGAAGACTCCATAAGTCTGCCATCTGATACATGTTTGTCATGCCGTCTCTTTACCTGTGTCTGTTTGCACATGTCGTATTAGTCGTCTTGCTGGCGGAGCACTGCTCTGGTATTCCACCGCCGTACAGATGCCACATGTGTGAATGTGCTGGGTCATGACCCCGCCAACAGACGCATGAAGCTGGAATAACACGTAACCATATTTTGCAGAAAAACCACATATTTTTAACTGCAAGAAACTAGAAGATAGATGAGGGCATGACATACTTTACTACACAAGGGAAGTGGTCAGAGGCAGAAAAACGAACCAACCACTTTCCTGTCATCTTGTACATCTAATGTTGTTGGCAGAGCTCACATTTTGTACGTGACACCTAAGTAGATCAAATATTTTAGCGAACGTAAGCATCAGGTCTGGATGTAAGCACATTCTTGAAGTATAGAAATAATTACATTCTTCATTCCCCCCCCCCGATATACCATTGCATGTATATCTTATAGTGCTGTCTGGAGCTTCCGGATGCTCTACTATAGGATAGTCCACCTACAGCTGTAGCTGACCATGCAGTGGCAATTAGAGAGTGTTTTGGGTCAAGGGGGGAGCAAGGGTTTTGTTTGCCTCCATCTCATGATTGAATGGCTATGTATAGGACCAAGAAAGAAAAGAAGCCAATTAAGTGCGGGGCGGTTTGATTTTTTTGTCCCGTGTTGTAATTAGGCCCAGGCTCAAAAAAACTTCCTCAAGTACCTTTTGGGTTGTTTTGTTGCCAGGCCATATCATTAGGGCCAAAATGATCCACCCAGGTGCTCACTGCCTGAATATGTTGAGAGATTATGTAAAGAAAAACTCCAAACCACAAGCTTTTGGGCCTTGTAACACACTCTCATACACAGCCGCATGAGTGGAGTCCTTAAATTGTGCCAATCAAGCAGTTTCAAACAATGGCGAGAATGTTTCACTATCGGGTGATCAGAGAAAATTAATGGACTTGTAACATCTGTGATGTACATTCACCAAAGACTTCATACTGAGAGTGTATTCTTAAAAAATGAGAGTAATTATTTTTGCTCCACGGACTTTTCAAAGGCACTTCAGAGTTTCCGTTACCTTTGATGGTGCAAAGCCAGGAAGTGAACCACATGCAATGGCGCCAAATGTCTAGTATCATTCACAACCACATCCAGTCAATCAAAGTTTTCATCCTCCACAACTAGTTTACATAGTTTCCTTCTGCCTCGTAAACAAAATCATTGTCTGAAATGTGCAGTCATTCATATATTATTTCTTATTTTGTATCTACTTTTTTCTTTATCTTTTATGAACTACATGTCTAAAAAACCACTCAGTTCACTGATTGATTGATTGATCTATTGATTGATTGATTGATTGACTGATTGATTGATTAATTGATTGATTGATTGACTGATTGACTGGCTATAGACAAACTGTGCCCCAGACTGCTGATCATGTTTCTGGCATTTTTGCTCAGACAGAAAGTCCCAGTGGTGTCAAGCGATTAGACAAATCGGCCTAAACCATGACAAAACAGGAACCGTTGGTATGCATATCTGACCAATTAATCAGATACCATGACCCCATAAACTCCCCACCCTGAGACACACATACACACACACCCACACACACATGTTGACACACTCCCTGACTCTGGGAAACCAAGAGTCCGACAGCTGCTGTCAGAGTGGGCTGTTATGGGAGGGGGAGCAGAGGGGCATGGGAAGGACTTGAGTGTGCCATGTTAATAACTCACAAGTGGCCCGGGCTAGTGGTCACTCTGTTATTAATGTGCCACCACACTCCTGGCATCTGACTCAAGAATACATTCCTGGTGTAATGGGCAGCAGCTGGACCGAGGTTTCCGGGAGGACAGCTGAGAACAAGCAGACAGGGGCGAGCGTGGGGAACACCCACCATTATCGCCCCCCCGAGACCCAAACCTGCCCCCTCCTTCCCTCCCCACTGGTCCCTCCCAACCAGGAAATCATTTCAAAATGTCTGTTTATAGAGGAAGACAAGACAGAAAATTGATTATTTGGAGTAACTCTGCTTACATCTGATGCTCAGTACAAGACGGCAGTGGGTATGCCTCTAGGAGAAACCTTAGCTTTGCCTTCCTGTAGTTGGATTTTATTGGTTCATTCAGTATTTGAAAAGCTAATTCCACCACATATCCAGTGTCTACAGACTGTTATCTGGGCCAAATATAGTTGGCTAATCACGGCCGAATCATTACACAATTAAGACAGAATTAGACATTGAAAATTCATGTTTAGTCCATCTCATTTAATCTAAAATTAGCCCAAGATGGACATCTTCTTTTTTTTTTTTTTTTTTACCACATTTGGCCCAGATACAGCCTTGATAAATAATTGCATGTAACAACATACAATTATGTTTTATATCTTGATGACAACTTGTTTGTTCACTTGGCTCAATCTACTATTTTTCTTATCATGTTCTGCAGGTTCAACTTGTTGTATATAAGGCAGCTTGCTGCCTTCTGTCAGTACAGTTCCTTTGTTTGTAAAGTTGAGTTTGTACAGTATCTCCCTTCTTAAATGTCATTAAACTGTTTGTTTAATGACACTTTGTAAGTAAAGAAGAGGGTAACAGAGCATTATAGAGTACAGTAAAATCTTTTAATATGCAATTGAAGGCAAACAAAGGTAAAGAACCATAGCAGGCCGCATACTTCAGTTTGTTATAAGCAAACAGAAGCTGAAATGTCTGCAATCTTCAAAAGCCAAAAAAATCACGTGAGGCACCTTCAAAGCACAAAAACAAGGAAGGCTTGTGCATGCACTGAACCACTTCAATATGCTGTAGTTCTGACACCCTTCCTCCCCTTGAAACCATTGAGCTACAGTTTGGAAAACTGACCCTGAGAAAAAAAAAGCCCACTGCGGTTAACTCGATTGCCAGGAATATATTTTTTCAAAAGCACCTTCTTTCAGTGTGCATGTGTACACAAGAAGTGGGGGCTGACACACAGACCTCAGTCTTGGCTGCCGACCAGCGGCCGGAGCAGCGTTGGCAGCAAGACCGTGAGAAACAGGGGGGCGACACCCAAATGTCATCACAGCTGCAAAACTGCTGAGCATAAAAGCCAAATTACAGAAATATGTACCCCGAGGCCTCCCGACAATGAAAACAGAGCCGCGTTTGAGTGGCTGCTGCTCGCGGAGTGCAGTGGAAGTTGTCCTGCATTATGTTTCGTGGGATTCACTATGAGCAAGGAACTTCAGATTCCACAGCTGCTGGCAGACATCAGGGTGCACGTGTGGGTGGTTGTGTGGGAATTCATACCGGGTCAGCCTCACGATTAACATGCCATGTTATTGCTCATCAAGCCTGATGCCCAATGAATGTGCTGTTCACATACTGTATGAGGGAGGGCCTGGCTAACAATCGGCTACAGTATACAGACATTTATCCTAATGACATGGATGTTTTCATTCACAGTAGCTTGGATGTCTTAATTGCCAACATATTTTATGAAGACTTTTGGGAGGGAGCAGCATTATTTTTTCATACCATCAACATGTATTTTCGTTTGATGATTAGTGGCTCATTAAACTGAGCTTGAGAACTCTCATCATGTTCACAAGCCCTCTCTGACAGGAAGTGTTTGTGTGGTTTGGAGGCCATGTAAACGCTATGTGTGTCTGTGGTGTGTCGGAGGCTGTTGAGGGTGGATGTTTATCAAAACATCAAAACAAGCATGTTGCACTTCAGTCTTTTCTCCTCTATCAGCAGAACAAAGTCTTGATAACATTCATTTCAGGACCAAACTTAACTAATATGAGAGTAGTAATTATATTTAACATTCATGGTTGCAGTAATTGAGTGTTATAGGCTTAAAAGTTGCAAAATTGTCATTAGGTATTACCATTAAAAGATTTTACAGAAATCCTCCTCTGTATCTTTATATCTGCTGATTGTTGTTCCTCACAGGGCTGGTCAGGACTGTGTTTGTGTCCTAGGCCAGATTTTAGATTGGAACCCCCAAAAAGTGCTACAATAGTACCTCCAGCTAACTTTAAAAATTAACTCACACTAAAATAAAGTGCAACAATGGTACCTCCAGCTCAGACAAAGTCCTGCCAGACCTTCAGACAAAAAGACAAGTGGGGGTCAGTGCTTGGTTGCATGGCCTGTTGGGCAAAAACTGACTGACCAGTGAGGCTTTGAAAACTAAACCAGATCAAAACCTGTGCAAGTTAATGGGGAAAAAAGAAAAGAGAGGAAAAACATTAAGAAGGGAGAACAAGCCCATATTCCCAAAAGCTTTATGTACAAGCACACATGTCAGTGAAAACACACAAACAAACAAGCAAACAAAAAAATCCAACTTATTTGGCACTCCCCCACCTCATGTGGCACCCCAGGTGACACAGGCCGCCTCTGGTTCCTCATAGGAATTAAAAGATTACAGAGGATATGATATTCTTTTAACATGCATCACTCAGTCAGAGGGGAATATGGAGATCATCCAGGTTTTGTAAAGTGAATTGAAGTTTCATGTGCACTCATGGGACACAAATGTAGAGCAGAACTACCTTTTGCAGTACGGAAGTTCATTGCTGGAGCAGCGCTGTATAGAAGTAGTACATTGTGGCACTTATTTTTATTCCCCTGCCGTTTATACACTCAAAAGTACAACGATGTTGTACCACACGTGACCACACTGTTTTGAAGTGGTTATTCCTCCTGCAGTAGTATTTGTTGCTGCTGCTAACTCATTACTGGCCTGGGCAGGGTCTAGACAGACCAAGAGTCAGTAATGCTGCAACAAAGACACAATCCTTCCAACCTCACTAGAACATCAATATTTGACAATTCTGCAAAACACTGGATTATGTTCAGTGATTTTATTTATTTATTTTTTTAAAGTCTTGGTTTCTACAATATCTGTGCATGGCAGCTGTAGTATGGTTAAGGTTAGGGAAAGATTGATGTTATGGCCAATAAATTACAGTTAAAGGATGGTTAGGGTTGGGCAACTAAAACACTTTGTTAAAGTCAAGAGAATATTGTGGTTGCAGTAAATAAAAAGACGAACACTGACGGACAAACTCAGGCTCTCTACAAGCACATCCACCACCCTGATTGCCACATCCTTACTTAACGGATGGGAGCCGTTTCCAGCCTGGAAACTGTGGTTGTGGGCAGGGACCAGTTTTTTCCCCGGCACCATCTGGGCACATTTACTGACTATAGCCACTGTACCTTTAGTTCAGGCCAACTTGGCCCTATATGCAGGATTTAATGATTCCTGGTAGTGGTATCTGGTAAGACACCAACTACAGATCTGACCCTGAGACACTGAGGTGAAAGTTCTGAAGGAAACTCACAAATTAAGCCAGTTATTGTCTAATTTTTCTACTTCACAATATACTATAATCACATACTAAACATAGGTGCTTTAAATCAGCAACTACTTTATATGTTTATGGTAGATTAAATGCATCTGGGGTCCATTGTGTGCCTTTTATGGGGTGTCAAAAAATATCCTTTTCAATACAAAAATGTACTCTTCCTATAGCTCTGTGATTGTATGTGTGAACATAATCCCGCAAAGTTAAAACAACTACAGCCCTGCCGTCACAAAATAATAGGCATGTGTGTATATTTACATATACACAGGTGTGTGTCTGCATGTTTGTGTATCCAAGCGTACAACAGTAACATAGTACAGGTTGGTGTTTATTTGTGCACGAGAGTGAAGCTGGGAAAGTTTGAGAGTGGCAGTAGCTGGGCGGGTGGCTGCAAGGGAGGTAGATTTGTGGTCTGGGTGGGTTGGGGGTGTTAGCAATGTGAGCTTAAGAAGGCAAATGAAGAGAAGGGGTGTGCAGAGAGGGAGAGAGGGCTTGTGCTTGTGCCTTTCAAGGTGTGTTATTTGTTCAAGGCTGTCCAAACATTTACAGAGCGCTGGCAGCCCTGGAATGCAGAGGCAGGGCCGAGGCTGAGAGCAGCAGCCGTGGGAAACCGCTGCTCTCCTCAACCTCTGCAGACTCGTTCCCCCTCGGGCAGAGTGTCAACACAGACAGTGCCAGAGATGTGTGGGCCTGATAGTGACAGGTCCCGTCAGCAGCCGCGCATGCACATGCACACACACACACACACACACATACACACATACACAAACACACACATACACACGTGTGGCTCCAGCAGGCACACAGCCGGGCTCATTGCCTCGCTTGCAGACTGACACACATTAACAGACAGAGGCAGAAGCCAGAAGCACCCGCCCTATACACACACACACACACACACACACACACACGCACACACACACACACACACACACACACACACACACGCACGCACACACGCACATTTAAAATTGTTCATTCACACACCCACACACATGCGCATACACTTAATTATTTTAGACTTATTAAAAATAAACTCTTGAACTCAATATTTCACAACTGTGTCGATAGCTTTTTAATATTATTGTTATTATAAAAATGATGTCCATACGGCCTTCTGTTTTCATGTCATGTTATAGGTGTGCTAAATAAACTAAATCGTGTAAACTCTACACCTCAATCCCTCTGACGGGTTTGCACTGATTCATACACTGAGTGTGAGGAAGCAACAGATACAGAAACACATTAACCTCACACTCACCAGACAACAGACTGTGTCTGTTCCACCCCTAAACAGATGATGGCTGTAACTAAAAAGGAGGACAAAGAAAAGATGTAGCTGTGAACATGATAGTATGTTACTTCTCAAATGTATTGTGAAACATAGGCTTCATATTGATGTCTGAGACAATAAAGATGTGTCAGTCATCACTTGCACAGCCAACCTCTTGACATCCATCGCCAACAAATGCCTATTAAGCCCTGCCAGACCATGATGAGCAGGGTGACAATGTTGGGCTGATGTTGCAAAGCTAAGTCAGGGATGATAGAAATTAGCTTTACCTCGTTATTCGTACCTTGTTGCCTCCTACTAAAAAATTTTCCAAGTAACCTACTTCATTTTTGACCACAGCCATTAAACTAAAAGAGGTTGAAAAAGAAGAAATTAACAGTTTCTGTTGTTGTTTCAGTGTAGACAGCAGACATGACTTGAGGGTAGTGACAAAGACTTTAATTTGCTGTTTATACGTGTGTGTACATACAGTAGCATGCTTGTGTGTGTCTGACTCAGCCTCCATGTGCATCAACAGGTCTGCATGTGTCTGCTTTGATGGGCAAGATTTAACAGTAATTCAGTGACAACAGACCTGTTCAGCAGTATCGTTGAATACTGCAAATCTGAGACAAGTGTCAGGCAGGGCCAAACACAAACAACATCAAAAAAATAAATTAAAATAAATTGAAAAAATAAATTAAGTTTGGATTCTCAAAAATTCCCATTGTAATGTAAAAAACACAGTTTCAACTGTTTTTGTCAAAAAGTCCTTTTATTTACCTTGATTGAGGGAAGCTGAGACAGTAAATGGTTAAACACTCACCTATTATTGCTCCTTGTCAGTCAGACTGAGGTGAAAGTAAACATGTCTCCAAGTTGGGACCTGCCTGTGCCTTTTCGAAACCCACACCAGGAAGTCAGCTGTCACTGCGCGCTGTTAAAGCGATATCCTGTGATAGGAGCTGACTTCAGGAAGCTACCCAGGAGTTCATGACGTTCCCAGGTGCAGAGTAAGTTCACTCATATCTTGGTATACCTGTTTTCCATTCAGAAATAAACACCAGCCTGAAATGAGATAGTGCACGACTGACTTGTTGAACCTCACACTTTGCACTGACCTCACACTGTTTTCTAAAGGGTAAAAAGAACAATATAACTTTGGTTTTAGTCACAGTCATGTTCCATTTAACACTGAAATACACAGAATGAAACGGTTCACCTGTATGAGTCAGACGCTTTAAACTATCCGGATCATGACTAGAACTGAAACCTTGATAAACTGCTGCACACTTTGCAATTTTGTTGAATTGGTGGATGAGATAAAAAAACAAAAATTTTCTACCACATTTTTAAATGTTTGATGTCTACATTAAGAATTCAAAAGATAAAGAGATACAGAAAAACATGGGAAAAGACATTTGTGAGCACTCTCCTTTCTGCAAGGCAGTTTTTAACTGTTCTCTGTTGTTTACAGAACAAATACAAAGTAATGAGGGGAAAGTCAAGATTCTTTAAAATGGATTTCGTGACAGTGAGCAGAGCTGTATAGACTTGAGACTCCTGACTTGGAATCAAGTCAGATTTAAGTCATGAATATTATATTTTTTCTGGTCGACCATGCCAGCGTAGCAACGATTGAAGGCCAAAATAAAGAAAAACAGACACAGCTCTTTCACAGCTCCCCTCTAAGAAACCAGTGATTGTGAAAAGTTGTGTGGGAACCACCAACATTTGATTAAAGAGGCTCATTTGCCTATGTATTGGCAAAATATCCAGTGTTTGTGTACACCTGTCTTCAGGTTGGTGGAGCAGCTGCTAAATACAAAGGCAAAGCTGACGTGAATGGTCACATACACACAAGGTGCTTGACGACATGCATGATACTTTGAGAGTCTGAAGGTATGACAAAGCTGAGTGAAACTTGCTCATCACCCTCCTCCTCCTCCTCCTCTTTGCACGTCTCTTTGTCCTCGAGTCTGACACACACACTTGTCAGCTCCTTCTGCGTTGCTGCCTCATACACCTGCCTGCGCTGCTGGAAGAGTGTCGTGTTTCAGCGATGAGGCAACGTCCGACCAATGAGCTGCGGTGAGAACGGTTAGGGAGCGTGGTGGGAACTCTCCTCCCCTCTCTCCTCTCTCTACCTGGGAACCAGCACTGCCTCAGGGAGGGGCCGCCCAGCCGCCCGCTGTCTGAATGAACACCAAACAAAAACTCTCACCAACAGGTGAGTTACACGAGTCAGTGTTGGTTTTTCTATAGTCTATTCTTTTTCCCTCCCCCATCATTTTTTTTTTTCATTCATGGCTGGCACACTGCTTTACATTTTGGCAGGATTGAGAAAAAAAAAGAAAGGACACAGAGAGAGAAACAAAACAGTCAAAGTGTGGGAACTTTTCCTTGTTCCTTTTTTCTTCTTCCAGGAGCTTTTATCAGTATTAGCTAACTGTGCTTACACAGGTATTTGTGCACCTGTGGCACTGGATTAGTGGATCAGCTTCTTCATTGTGTGCAAAAATAAGCACTGTGAGTTAGTTTTATACCAGGTTTCTGACTCAAAACACACTTAATCCTGTGCTGAATAGTTATAGAAGCTTGGCTTTTTTTTTTTTTTAAAGCTATCCTTAAACACTTTCAGTACATCAAGGTAGAAAACTGCAGATGTAAGTCACTATATTCACATTGTTTGATGAGTTTGACTGTCATGTTTTTATTTTTTAACAAAATGACCAGATGATATATGACAATATGTCTGCCAGCTTACTCCTGACAGCTGTTTGACGGCTCTTCGGAGATATTTCTCTCAGGATTGGATCTTCGGATCACTGTTTTAGAAATGCCTCTTGATGAGCCAACAAATCCAACACTGCCTCCCTCAGTACAGAAAAGAGTAATGCCTTAATGAAATAACATCCAGTCTTTACATGTTCTGTTTGTTTATAACCGAGTATGAAAAAGTTCAAACACTAAGAAGAACACAAGTTAGTACATGTGATTTATTTAGCATTAAACCCAACACATAACATAAATCCTGCACCTGAAGAGCTGAAGTCGTTGTTCGGCTGTCAAAGTTGACTCACTGACTGAAAATAATTGATCCTCTTGTAGGATTAAGTTTAGCAGTTAAACAGCAGGTACAGGCTAGTACAAGTCTTTCTCTGCATACACACACTAAACTGGGACACATAAAGGATTATCAGGCTGATCGTTGTCTTATTGATCAATCTGCTTGGTCATTATCATACCGGTTACACACACTATCTGTGCATATTACTGATTGAAATGGATCACATATTAAAGACCCTGAATGATATTTGTGATGCCTCAAGAGTCAGTGTGTTAGTTCTCCAGGTTTATTGAATTTACAGTGGAAATCCCTAAAATCCCTAAAAAAAATCTATGAAGCTGTTATATGTGTGATGCAATTAATGAATTCAAAATTGATTAGGATCTTAATGGGCTTGTAGTTTTTATCAATTCTTTATCCTTTTTGCAACAACTGTGAGTTTAACAGTAGAAATACTCTGTTACTGTTACAAAGCTACCAGGAATGTATGCTTGCACATATTTTATAGCCAGACGCAGCACCTTTCCACATGATGTTGCATTGCAGCCTGGAAAAAGTTGAGCAGGGTTCAAGTTCTTTGATGAAGCCCCATGCGCTGACACCTCCAAGTGGAAAAGTCAACCTTAGCTGTTCCAGAAAACTTTTTCAAACTCTCAGCATTCCTACTGAACGTATAACAATGATACAACCTTGTGTATGACTACTTACGTGTGTGTTTGTGTACAAGTGTGTGCATGGACCCTGTTACTGCCCCCGCTGGACACTTCCATCATTGTGACAGGGTCTGATAGCAGGATAGACACCTAAGTGTGAAAGAATCTTCCCTCCTCTTTAACCGCAGCCCCTACTGAGCTGCACCATCCACTTGACTGCCCAATAAAAACACATAAAAGGCTGACATTGCACTTCATTTAACACCGCATGCCCTTCACTCTGCCTCCTACTTAGGCCATTGTCATCCACGGGGACTTGGCTTTGTTGAGAGGTTCATGTTGTCCATAAACCAAAACTCCAGACAACAATAGATGGGCAGCTGTTTCCTGGGCACACTGTGTTTTGTTTCCTACAAGCAGGTGCTTTCTCATGATGTCATTTTGTTGGGTGAGACGTAGCTTGAGTTTCCAGGTGACTAATGTCATCCCGTCTTTTCTAAGTCCTTCACTTGGTTTCCTAGAATCAGCTCTGGCTATAGTTTCCCTTTTATTTTATGTTGTTGAAACTTTCCAGGTTGAATTTCATCAAAAAGCACAAGATGGGCACTAAACCTTTAGAAATACATAAGATCAACACATTAATATTCTATAATAATGAGGACCTTAATACATTTCCATACTCTAACTCTCTTGAGTCCTACTCAAGCCAAAATCCAGGTCTGACCTTTACTTACAACCCAAGAAAGACCTCACTTCACGGAAAAGCCTCCAGTTTCAAGGTATGAATCCAAATTTCATTCCCCTTGATGCTGAGTATCGCATATGAAGAGAGTGTCAATAAAATCCACCTTGAAACCTGAAATACAGTTTTTACATGGATAGCAAAACAAGACAAGACAAACCCATTCAATCATCTAAGAGTTGAGTGTGTAAATGGCTCAGTTGATTTAGCCTGGGTGAGGAGGATGTGCACTCTTTAGAGGATCATTCACAGTGAGGTGTCAGGTGTTGGAGTCAGGTTTTGTCCAACAAATCCCTTAGGCAATGCTCACAGTGGGCAACGACTTCATCCCACATGCTGGCTGGCTTTTGACTCCTTTGACTCTGTATAACTGAGGAGAGTCCACAGAGAGAAAACACAGGAAGCTGAGGAGCCGCAAACCCACAATGATCATTATTTGGACACAACTCAGTTATTCTTGCTCATAAAGAAAACCCTTTTATTGGCTTTTTTTTTTTGAAGGAGTTACTGTTTATACTTATTGGTGTTTGCGCAATTTTTGCAGTTTCCTTTCACCACACAGTTGTAAAGATTATATCACTGGTATCAGTAGCAGTAGAGACAAACATGGTCTGTTTATTCTCTCTGTTTCAACTCCGAAGCTTTCAAACTTCACCCTACTTTTCTTTATCTTCTGACTGCTCTTTTCACCTCCTTTTGTTCTGCATCTTTCAGTCTTTGGTTTACAGCAGGTCCAAAGGGGAGAAGGACTTGTTTGCTTACTCTCTCACTAGAAGGGGCTGGCAGAAAGTTGGCAATCACAATGAGCAAATATGTTCATGCAAAGTCAACGCTACTGAAGGGAATTGTGGGTTGTTTGTTGGCGTATGCAGGACTGGACGGGGATTTAGAGGCTGTGTCGTGACCACATGTGCCCCCTTTTTACAACTGTTATATTTCTTTCACGTGTGCATACTCACCGTGGTGACAGATGCCTTTCTCGCTACTTGTACTGTAGCTTTTTGTCCTCCTGAGTCAAACAGGCAATGCTCATACTTACCCACTGCATCTCTGCACAGTCCCTAGTAAAGGGCGAGAGTCTGTCCAGTGTCATGCAGAAAATGAGTCAGGCATCCTCCAAGGGTCACTGAGGTAGAAAAAGAAAATACTATTGTACTCTTACGTCTTCAGAAAAAGTAGGGCACTGTGTCGTGTCAAAGTTTTGGACTTTCCCGTTATTGCAAGACATCTTATTTTAGTCCATTACTAAAGTTACACTATGTGGTTGCAGTGTTTCAGTATATAATGTCCTGTTTTCATCACCATAAAGATGCAACACAAACAACACTCAGATGAGACATTTATGTTCAAACGATCTATAGGTCTTATTTTTCAGGGATCAGCTCTTGGAGACTGATATAATTTGATATATCTGAATGAAAGAATTAATCTCTAATTTAGGCAACATCTAAACTTTTCTGTGATTTGTTAGTTTGGACAGTTTTTAGCCATGCTAGCGGCATTGGTCTAGCATCAGCATTGTTCATGAACATGAGCACGATATCATGCCACCGAGCATTTAAATCAAAGCACTGCTGTGTCAAAGTGCAGTTTTAGGCCACTTTCAGACTGAAATTTGCCTGCCTGAAAAAACACAACTCTTTCATCTATTTGAATGGATTTGAATGCTCCAATTTGCACAAACCAGTACTCTGTTTTGGCCAACTGTTGCTCTTAACCTGCAACACTTAATAGCCTTAAACCGTAAAAAGCTGATCCAGTCATCTTGTGCTCGACAAGAAGGCCAGAGCTCTTATTTACCTGACCGTAACTGGAGTCAGCTGTATTATGCATGAATTCAAACACAGCTGGTTTGGACAGGGTCACTGACACAGACTGGACAGGAGAGTATGACTGGTTCTTTTGTCTGCTGCAGCTGCAGAGCAGGTCTGCTCCTGTCCAGTAGGTCGTCCAGGTCTCCATAGACTGAATGAACCTATTGACCTGGTTAGAACAAATGCTTACATACACACAACACACACACATACACTATGTATGCATGCCTTTAGCTCTATTCTCCCCTCAAAGACAAATCCTCAAAACCAGATTTCATTTTTATCTTTCTTTATTTGTGTTTGATCTCATCTGTGTTCTTGACCAGTGAATCCATTAACATAAAGTTACACCTATTCATGTCAACAAGCAATCAAAGTGTTATTTGTCTGAGAAGTGGGGGGGGCTAACTAAACTTGTTAGACTACTTGACGGCACAATTTAGTGTCAGTAAGTATGTAGATTAAACACTTTCACAAGCCTTGTTGGTGTCCAATGAGAGGTATGCTTCACCTTGCAGTAAGGTGTGATTTCACACACATGCATTGTTTCCAGTGTAACTACACACTAAGTAATCCATTAGCGGTGGTAAAACTAAAAACATAGGAGGTAGTAAGAGTGTTAGATCATTCTGGATTAATTTTGCAACACATGAGATAAAAGGGAGTAGATACACATTTCAGAAAAGATAAATCAATTCAGGCTGAGGCAGTCAAGCTTTTATGAAAAACTCAGTTTACAATTTTCAGTGAAAGACTCGACCCTTCAGGCCCTTTATTTGCCTTTTCCTCAGTATTTCCATGTTCCCTCCCTGTCTGCCCATGGAGGAAGTGACTTGTTGTAGCAGCACAAAAGCCTTCCACCTAATAAAGTTAGGGGGAAATAGGTAAAAGAAAGCAGGGAGGACCAGAGGAGAAAGCAGAGAGGATGAGGGTGTGAAAACACTCGAGGAGAACGGTTTTATAGCTTTGTGTTAATTGAAGTGATTTTAAAAAGAATCCCATATTCCTGGAGGGCTGAAAGAGATAGGAGAGAGTTAAGAGCCAAAGGAAGAGGGATGTACTGCTGTAAAACAGCTGCTCTTCACTGTTACTCAGTAGACCTCTGAACAAAGACACAGAGGTGAAATTTGCACGTGGAAAGGTCATTACTTTACATATTATACTTAAAAGCATATGACATCCTTACAAGACATAACAGGGAAAAACATTAATTACGTTTCCAAAGAGTCAATGTGATCATATTATGTCATGTTATGTGTTATATTTACTTTTTATTAAAGCAACTAAAGAATGTTGTAATCAACCTGAAGCACTCACTCATTTGTGCAGATTTTCCCAAATGCCAAAAAAGCACTTACTGCAATGATTCACAAAGATGGCTTCGACAGTGTCAGAGCGGAAAACAGTTTGTTTTCTGTATCTGTCTTTTTCATTATCAGCCATTTTTAGGGAGGACCAGACCCTCTATCTCTGGATTTTGTTCTATGAGCCTCCTGCTGGAAGCTGAGCCCTAAGACAAAGCCCTGTTTACACTAATGGCCCACTAGGCCTTTTGCCACAGAAACAAATAGCAGTGGGGGGAAGTCAATAGAATTTAACATTTTGACATTTTTCCTCAAGCTCTCAAAACCAATATTGACCCAGCTCCCCTGCATGGCTGTCTTTAGTCCAGGACCTTGGCATACAAATCAAGCCAATGCAACCAAAACCACAGGCAGCCAGTCGAGGGGTGAGGCCAACAATAGCCTGCTCAGGATGGGGCTCTCCCACTGGGCAGGCAGAGTGGCCACTGTCCCTGGTCTCAAGCTGGTCCACAGAGGCCTGATGTATGAAAGAGCCCATGCTATCCCGCCCGCTTTAATGATTCCATCTGAGAGGGCCAATTGTGTCTGTACTCCAGACCCTGCTGGTGAGTGAGGTGAACAAGTAGAAGGGACAGTGGGGGCGCTCACATGTGCAGAACAACCCCATAGCGGGGCAGTACTTATCAAAGGCCGGATTACAATCAATTAGAGCCTAATGAGCGGGAAGCTGGACTTGTAACCTGTTGCAGCAGGGTAGTTGTTTAGAAAGCTCCCAGTTGGCGAACACATCAATAACCTCTGAAATAGCTCTAGATTGAAAGCGAGACGCAGCAGGAAGCGTCTGAGTGCGTGGCCGTCTATATCTGAGTCTTGCTTCTGTACCTTTGCCCAAACACAACTGTGTTGTGTTGCAGCTGTGGGCAGGGAGAGAGGGAACAAGGACATATAGAAAAACATTTTACTGGAATACTTTGTGTTATGCTTTTTTTTTTTAACTTCTTCTATTTTGGTCATGGTAGTAAGACTTATGGTAGCAGTTGGGTCACTTAGAAGCTCATGCAGAGAGAGCAAACAAAAAACATTAGAAGCATTCATAAACATAGCAACTGACAGATTGTATTCTCCTTTCTAGCGGGTGTGTGTGAGCTTGCCTGCTTGTTTGCATATGTGCCTGTGACTGTAATAGAAACATGTTAGCTTCCCCCAGAGAAAGGGCAAAGTGAGTAAGCATGTGTCACAGCCCAGCAGGAGAGCTTGTCCTCAGGCCGCTCTTACCTGTGGAGCAAGTTCTTTACATGGCAGGTTGGCCCCCAGCAGGGAACCAGGGGATGGTCATATAAGAGAAGGTGAAACAGCAGGAGTAAAAGCGACAATCTAGCCTGAGGTGAAATCAGGAGGGAGGTGAGTGGTTCGGGCAAGTGAAAGCAGAGGCCTTCTAAACTGTTCTCCAACAGGCTTGAACCCACTCATCCCTGTTTTCAATAATAGATTTATGGAAAATTATCATGGCCACAATTATTTTATCCTCTGTCAGTAGATCACCCCTTTCAAGTTTCACTCCACAAGGAATGTGAACTTATTTTGCACATATTTGCTTTGCCAACTCTGCAGACAATCAATGAGCAGTATCTTACAGGATAGGCCCTGAAGATGCAACTCATGTTCTTCAAAGACTGTCCTCCCAAGAAAAAAGGCTGTATCAGTTGTTTAAGCAAATATCCAAAAAACAATGTAAGGTTACGTTCAAGTGACAAACACCTCTAGCAGCCGTAGTACTTATGATACCCAAGAATATACGTATATCTATCAGGAACAAAGGAGGAAATACTATGACATTGTTATAGAACCACAAAGTCCACAGAAGACATAGGTTGGGGTAGTTGGATGTGTCTACAAAACGTTAGAATTTGACATTGGAAAGAGCTGTTTGTTTCCCGTTTCTTACCAATAGTCATCACTACAATTATTTCCTAACCTTAACAAAATAGCTACTTTAATCCAAACCATAGTCTTTTCCTAACCCTAAACATGTCGTTTCCAAGTTGGTAGTTCCCGGTCTGAAAAGTGAAGCCAATGCTGAAGTTCTTTAAACCTGCATTCTTTCTAATGGCAATCAGGGGGCAACTCCACTGGTTGCAAAAAGAGGTCCAATTGTATAGAAGTCTATGAGAAAATGGCCCTAATTCTCACTTGATTTATTACCTCAGTAAACACTTTCCTAATGAGTTTATGATCTCAATCGCTAGTTTCTTCTTCAAGTCTTCTTCAATACAGCATGATGTTGATTTTTTAAATCATGGTACCATTTAAAGTAAAATATATGATAAAGCAGCATATGCTTTAGGGTGTGGCTACCTTGTGATTGACAAGTTGCTACCACGGTGACAACGTTGATTATGTAACATAACCATGGCATAGTGCCAGATTCACAGCGTAGTAGCGGCTATTTCACAGTGTGTTTTCAGTTCATGAAAGTTAATTGTAACATTTTGGTAGCCTATGAAAGTCTTGTTCAGTGGTTGTACTAAAAGACCCTCTAAGGAGTCGGCTGTAAATGCACCATGCTAACCAAGCTGGCCGCTGGTTATCATGGAGTCAACTCCACCCTCTCGTCAAAATATAGTCACTTCTGGCTCTAAAAATCAAACATGACAACAGTCAAATCCAAGATGGCGATGGTCAAATCACTAACCTCGATGCTTCAAAACTGCACTCCACAAACCAATGGGTGATGTCACTGTGACTACATCCTTTTTTTTTACAGTCTATAGCCATGTCTGTGCCTACACCTAACCAGATCAGAAAAAAACACTTTTTTTTTCAGTGCTGACTTATGATGGTTTTGGAAGACAGTGACAAATAATGTCGTCCTGCTGACAGCGGTGTCAGATCAGAAAACACTACAGATATACGCTATGTGTCATCCTGGAGGGCAATTATGTATATTGTTATTCACTTCGGCATACACTATAAAGTTCCCAACTTTAAATGTTCATTGTATCTGAGTGTGTTGGTATTAAAGTTTATTGAATGAGTTTATTTTTTCTGTTTGGTTCTATTCTATTCTATTCTATTCTATTCTATTCTATTCTATTCTATTCTATTCAATTCTATTCCATTCTATTCTATTCTATTCCATTCTATTCTATTCTATTCTATTCTATTCCATTCTATTCTATTCTATTCTATTCTATTCTATTCTATTCTATTCCATTCTATTCTATTCTATTCCATTCTATTCTAGTCTATCTGTTCTGTTCTGTTCAAGTTTGTATTTTTGTATACAAATTTGTAATCACTGTATTTATTATATTCTTGGACTCTTGGAAGTTCAAAAGTTTCTATTCTCTTCTGTTCTATTGTTTCTGTTTTGTATACTCTCTTTGATTATGTTCTATTCTGATCTATTCTATTCTAAAGTCTCAGTTTTTTAAGAAACCGTGCCATCAGACTTCCTTTCTCTCCTCAGCTAGTATCTCATTGGTTCACATTTTGAATGAAGTGATGATCCATGTCTTATGTCTCTGATTCAACAGGAATTACATCACATATCAACCTGAAAAACGATAAACTCCAGCAACATACTTCCTGGCCCCCATTGTATTCCTATCTCTGATTAGCAAGGAGACTACAACACATCCCCGCATCCTTCCAGGCGATGACTCAACTAAGCAAGTTCAGGGTGTAGTCTGGTAACTCTAAGACATGTACTGCAAATGTCTTAATGAACTATCACCTTAAACTGAGTATTTGTAGTAACAAAGCCTTGGGCTCATAAACCCACTGGAAGCTGACAGAGACTGACTCTTGACCTTTCAGTGGGACAATATTAAAAAAGACCTCACCACTTTAAATCTCCGTCTCCACATGCTCACCTTCTCATGTTCTGATTGTTGTGGGAACACTCACAAGCCCCAGCCAATCGTTGTAATATATGATGTTGTTAGTTTCCTCACGGCAAGCGGTTGGGTACCACCGGTCACCACTGTGCTGAAACACTTTTAATCAACCAGAACCTACTGTGAAAGCCTGAGCTCCACCCGGCTCCCCACCTGCCAAAACCGAGCAGTTCTCCTCAGCAACCTCAAAGCGACAGCTAGTATTTAGTAATATTATGTGGCAATGCCGCAGCTTCTACTATAATGTACCCACTGACAGCACTAACCTCTCACAGCCCTGGTACCCCCTTCTAAGGTTATATTACAACACAGTGGGAGCTCTGAGAGAGTAGAGGAGGGGAACGAGTGATTGTTTGGAAGTTCTCAAGACAAGCTGGCATTTTCCCAGGCTACAGTGGGGGTAGGCTTTCTCCCAGCATGCCATGCTCTGTGTAGTTTGATTAAAATTGTGAAGTACACAGAGTTGCTTAAGTATATGGTCTTTGTTGGCCCCTCTCTCCCCACTACCCATTACCCAAGCTTCTTGAGTCGCATTTTGACCCTTGAGACCTTTTATGGGTTTTCTCAGTATATTTTTTTCTAAAAACCATAGTGTAGGCAACTTTTTTAAAAAAAAAAACTGTGTTTGTGGTGAAACATAAGACCACATGGCAGAACTGAAAATATGTTAAGGTTATTTGTTCCATGATGAAATAACGCAGTGAAAATTTCCATGGTTTTGCAGCATAAAGCATCTTTATCATACATGTAAGATCAGAGATTTCTGAAAAACTGCAGATGTGAAAATTTTCCCTTGGTGCATAGGCGTCGACCAGTATTACAGCACTGTTACAGTCCACTGTGGTTTACCAATCACACAAGATTAGGTGAGAACTTGCAGTGAACCCTGGGAGTGTGATGATATCACCATCACCAGCGGCATAGCCTTACCGTCCAAACGCTGGCAGGTGTTTTCTTTCTCCTGGCTCTTCTTCGGCTTTAGAGGAAATCACTGTTGTCAGGCAAAGCCGTACGACTCCAATTTAGACTTTGTTTGTATGTTTTAACTTCAGTAAGGTAGTATGGAGGGTCAGTGATTGGCTTGGTTTCCTCAAAGAAAAAGGGTTCTGGGTTAAAATCAGGGTTCTGATCCATTCAGTAAGGAATTTGCGTATTCACCCCATCCACTGAAGAATGGAAATTGCTGGTATGTAACAATGTTGTGCAAAGTACTGTATGTTCAGTTTGTGTCTTATACATGTGTTTGATATAAAATGGTATAAAATGATGTAGTTTATGACAACTTATTATTAATGTCAGTGATGTCAAGCCATTTCAGACATGCATGATACACGTTGATTGATAACATGTTTCTCTAAACTCTCAGGTTTTAAAAACAAAGTTGATCAAAAAAGAGACATTTTAAAAAAGTACTTAATGTTTTTCTGCACTCCATCTTTTTAAAAAGAAAACGAAAAACCATAACTAAAGTAGGACCATACTTTTAAAAGGCAATCCTGCAATTCAGAATTGCACCAAAGTTGCACTAGACTTGAAAAAGACAGATTTAAAAAGAGGTCAAAATTGACGCAAAGGCAGAGTTATTCTGACTTTTAGTCTATTGTATGTCACAACCTCGAAAAAGGCTGCAACTTATACTGATAATAATGCAACTTGAAAGCATCAATAATAGATTTCTGGAAAATTATCATCTCTTTGATAGACCCTCCATGCCTGATAAACGACCCCATCTTTCCATCTCCAGACTCAACACAAGCTTTCCATTGAAGCCCAAGCTGGGATAACCTTGGTGACATCACAAGAGGTATTTTGTTTGTTTATTTCTAAAGCTCCTGCAAACTTTAGACAACTGTCTTACAGGCTGGTTAGTAGTCCTCATGATGACTAAACTCACCTTTATGTATGAAAACTTGGTGGACTTCCCCTTTAAATCCTCAAAGTTGAAAAGTAACTGAAAAAATCATGGCCCTGCCTCTCCAACATCCACTTGGTGCCCTCTTCTTCCAGCAGACAGATGTCTGCATGATGTCACAGAAAATATCATTATGAATAGATGTTTAATTTTTGACTAATTGCCAGCAGGTGGGAAAAAACACTCATATCAGCGTCTGAGTTGTACAGTAATTCCTATATCGGAGATATGACAGCTGTATCTCTCATTTAGTGAAAAGAATGTAAAAGAGTCAACTGGCAGCAGTTAACGTACCTGCAAAGCTGCCATTGCCAGCAATTACATTTAATTAAAATCAAATATTAACTCTAATTTGATTGAGCTAATTAAAAATTAGCTATAGCTAACACTGTATAGCTGTATTAGCTATACAGTGTTTTTCTGTATATGGTTTTACTGCTACAACTACATAACACAGCTGTAGTAACTAGTTTAGACTATTTGGTTTGACTACAAGGCTAGCAGTAGGGGTAACCCCCCATCTTGAAATAATGTGAACTCTCCTGAGTAGGAATAACTGGAGGTTTTCCTTTTCTTCTCATTTTGCCGACATTGTGTGAATGCAGCATGAGCCTGACTACACACATTCTGCCCATTCGAGCATGCAGTCCCGACAGTCAGCGTTGATTATTTTGCAGTGTGAAAGGGTTGTAGCTCTGAGAGGTTTTGGGAGCTGACGGCATTGGTAATGCCGACCTCTGACCGTTTGCTTTTGTTGTGCCTCATTAAGCAGAGGGAACACACCAGCCAATACTACTTATTACCCTTTCTGTTATGGCAACTACCAAGCAAATAAGCTTCAACTTGCCTCTTGTTACCTAAGCTCTCCATTTGGCCTCTGACATCATACAAGTGAAGAGTCTCTTTCCTTAGAGAGCTACACTCCCCGAGACCCAGACGAGCACTGGAGCACTTGTCAGGGACCCACCGTATTGTAGCGTGAATGGTGCGGCCTCAATGCAAATTCTTCCACACTCTCAGGCGGCAAAGGCCATCATTGACTGACTGGTTGTGTTAATTTAGCTGCCTTTCAGTCCTACTTGATCCACAGTCCTCTGGACCTCAATGGCAAAAGAGTTAAAAACATCTTAAGTGTCAGCGCAAGAATGTGCCATTCAGCCTCCGAGCGACGCATCATTAACAAATGTCGAGCCACAAACAACCAGCTGTGGTTAAACAAACCAGGGAGGTAGGCTCCACATTTTACCTCGCTGTCGAGGCTCAGTTGTCGGTCATTGATAACCTTGTGCATTGAGTGGTTTCAGGGGAGAGTCGTTTTAACACGGTGGGTGATCCACATTAACAGGAAGCAAACAAGCTGCAGGTCTGGAGAAGGAAATATGTGGCTGATAAACCACAGATACTGTAGGTCATGGAGTGGCTGTTTCTATGCTGTAGAGGGAGGGACTTGTGCCCTCTTTCAGTCATTAGTCAACGAAGCTGTGAGGAGGCTCAGACTGAGGTTACCAAGGGGACAGCCCGTGCCCTCAGCAGCACAACGCCCACTCTCACTAGCCCGTTGACTCAGATCCAGAGGGCAGCCAGGGCACAGCACAGGCAGACAGGCATTTGAGTCAGGTTTGCTGTGAGCAGACTCCAAGCCTGTGGGTGTGCACTGCAGGGCTGAGCACCCAAGCTGTGATTTACAGGCTGGTTTTGACAAGGTTGCAACCTGTGTAGTACGCCTTTTCCTTACTGGGAAGGAGACACCCTAAAAACTGACTTCATGATCATGTTACAGCCCAAATCTGGAGATAACACTTTTACAAGGGGCGAGGTGCCACTTATGAGTTACTTCAAGTCTACAGTATCCCTCTTGATGTTAAACTGGCCCCTGAAATGTGACAAAAAATCATCTAAAACCCAGACAATATAAATATAATCCGGAAGCTAATTTTCATGGCATAGCTATCATAATCTATCATTTTAGAATAAACATTATTCTGTAAATTATTATAAAGTCATCATAATGTGTAGATATTTGTCTATTTTGACAAGTATTGAAGGTTACCCAAGTTGGCTGCACAGTTTGGTATGTTTATGTTTTTGTATGGTCAGTTTATTGACTTCAGACAAATTTACAATAGGCTTTTTTCACATAAGCTATTTTGTCACGGTAGGAAAAGCACAGGTGTAAATAATAAAACGGTTTATGGCTGAATTCCATTTATCTGCTTCAGTTTCAGGACATTTGAATAGAGACGAGCCATTGTTAATGTTATTAGTAACAGCTGTGATTTTCCTACTATGACAAGTCAGAAAGTTTGCTGTGAAAAATGTCTATATGATATGCGTTTTCAATGCTAAATTTAAAAATATTGGGTCCAAGCATTACCCTATATACAGTGCAATTCTGTTAGCCAGCCGTGAAAGAAGTATTCAGGTCGTTTACTGAGGTAAAAGTAAGCAAATAAAAATGTCGAAATACATAAGTGTTATCAGCAAAATGTAGCCTACTTGAAGTATCACAAGTGAACCTGCTCATTATGCAGAAAAATAATGTGTCACTTTATTATATATTATTGGCCTCTATATTGCTCATTCAATATACAAGTAGCATTTTACTATTCTACTTTAGCTGTTTGAAGTGAAGCTCATTTTAACTATTTATATACTTGTGGGTTGTTTAATTTGTGACAATGCAGAATTTTTCTATAAGCTCCTCAGACGTTTTATTTATGGGTTTTTTTACATTCTACGATTTTAGGTCAATCTTAAACAGAAAAAATACAAATAACTATAATGTGGTATACTTATAGTATAAACACCTCAAATTTGTACTTCAGTGCAGTACTTCAGTAAATGTATTTATTTACTTTCCACTGTTGCTGTCAGCACGTAGGTAACTAGTGCAGATCTCCGCCAGGTGTGTACAGCCAAGATGGCGGCGAAGATAACACAAACAGGAATTTATTCATCTCGTAACGTGCTCAACTTTACAGGATCATAATATATCAGGTATGGAATTAATCAGCAGGTGCTCCAGTGTAAGATGAGACCAAACTTTTCTATGGATGTTAGTTTTTGAGCCACGACAAAGGCCAAAATGTGGCCTCGACTAGGCAAGCCTTGATTTTAGCCTAGCCGATTGCCGGAAATGTGTCGGAAAATGCCTTTTGCTACGTAATAACGCATATTGTAAAATGGAGAGGACTGCTGAAAAGACAAAAGTCTAAGCTAACCAAGAGAGATGCTTGGGTATACTGTCATAATTCTGTTAAAAAAATATTAGGCTGATGTCTGCAGCGAGATTAGCTGCAGACAGACAGACACACACACACACACATATGACCAAACGCATGATCCCCTCCAGGCTTACAGTAAGGACTGGTGTTCATAATTCAGACTATAAAACATGAAAAATGGTCTCTGTTCAGAGTCTACATGTCTAGAAGTCATAATTCTATAAATTAAAAAAAAAAAAAAAAAGGATCAGCTTACTTATCTTCCTTGTCATGGGGGTAAGTGTGCAGATTCTTTCTTTTTTATTGACACATTTTTTGTATCCAGCTCCCTTTTGACTTGTAGTAATGTACAGTAGCTCTGGAAATAGTTGGAAGTCATAATTCTGCCAGCAACAAGTGTGCTGTCACTTCCAGAAGTCTGTTAGTAATTTATGCATTCTGTACAGGTGCTCTGACGGGACAATGACACCAGGATTGTTGTCGGCCTCGGGCGGTGAGCACTGTTAATACATGAGAGGTCAAGGGGCTGCTTCATGCTGTGTGACACGCCGGTTAAAGTGGTGACAGCACAGGACTCTGTGTCTCACATGCGATGAGAGCGGTGGACGGATGGCTCTGTTTCCCAGCAGCACTCTGTAGAGCTGTGTGGAGGCATGCAGGAGGTGAGTGACAGTGCTGCGATTTGATTGGCCATACCACTTCCTATTGTTCGCCCTGTCACTGATAACCCCGGTGACCCAGGCCAAAGGAAGGAAGGCCATCGCTGGGTTTGTGGTGGTGGGATTGTCAGCTCTTTGTCCTCAGATAACTTATTAACCCACAGAGTCCAGCGAGTGAAGAATGATTTCTCACATGGCTTGCCATATGGTTAACCTAGAGTAAACAGTGGTCTGTCTGCAGAGAAGCAGAGGCAGAGACGAGGAAGGACATTCCCTAAGGAGCGTGACCATGCCAAAACTTTTCATTCAATTCAAGCATCACTGAAATAAACTGGAAATAAGCCCATTGTCATCCATTAACATAGTGATGAACCTGAAAGTTGGAGGCTTGAAGTTACCTTGAAACTTTTTTTAGATCGGATGACATTTTTAAAAGCCCTATTTTTAAAGATTATTATTTAGTCTCTCTTTGTTTGGCAGGATGATGATGCCCTGAGTGCAAATAGCCTTTTTGTTTCATATTGTATATCTGAGACCAAAAAAAAAAAAGTCAATCTCAAGTGTACGGTGCAGATTTCAGAGCTTTTGTAAAGTTTTAAACATAGTTTAGACTGATAAAATCTCTCATGAGCAATGCTTCATAATCATAGACAGATAAGGGTAAGAGAAGTTGAATTAATAGCAAATTAAAGCGTATTCATGTTGGATTCCGTTTCTTTAATTTATTATAAGAAGGTAAATTAAAATAACAGCAAATTAAATCTTATTCATGTTGGACTGAGCTTGTTTAAGTCATTGTATGAACACAGTCCAACAGATATTGGCAATATTTTTACTATGGCAGAAAAAAGCTGTTGTGCAAAGCAGATGAAGTGAACAGTGTCAGCTGTCTTTCACAAATTAACCCAGCTGATGAGGCCTGCAGGGCCGCATGCGGTCAGGACAGACAGAGACCAGAGACAGACCAGAGACAGAGCAGAGTCAGCCAGGGTCACCCCACACCTCGGGCACATAGCTGAAGTCACGCGTCTGCTGCCTTAATTGTGCACTGTTCAGCTTCGCTAATGTGTAGGTCTCACTCAGCTTGCTTTACAATCACTTCAGTTGTTTGGCTTCATGGGAAGAAGTGGTGAAAATGGGCTAAATTGTTTTATGTGCAAGGAGTCAGACCGCCTTAAGGCTGGAAACTGAAAGAAGAATCCGACCCGCTGTCTGAAGTTCTAAAAATACCTTGACACCAGCTAATGTGTAATGATGTGGTTGTATGCCTGATGGTGGAGAGGAAGGAGGCAATGGAGATGGAACCAATAGGCTTCAGCACTGGGTTTGTGAATGTAGCTAGAGATGACTCTGCACACCATGAAAGACTCTTTTGTGCAGCTTTAAGTTTAGTTATCCTTTATAGCTCTCAGTAAGTGTCTTATGTTTCCAGTTCAAAAACAATATGAAAAGTATACACAGCATGATGATCTTAGGGGAGTATAGCGATATTTCAGTTTTTAAATATGTCATTTAATGCACCGACATGCACGTAGATATGCAGTGTGTCATGCAGACATACAGGTTACTGTAACTGTGGTGAAAATGAGATGATGTCCTATCGCTCCATAAAGCCATACTTTAACTGGAGCAGACAAACGCTGTAAATGTTTCCTTGTTATTTACAGTCGTGGGAAAAGTAAGTAGTGTACTTAAGAGGTGCTGTATGAAGTCAAATCACACAAATCAGCGAACACACTTGTGTATTTACACCATCAGTGTGTACGGAGGGGCTAAGACTATAGCTATAGGCTCGTACAACAGTACATAGAGTAGCTAAAATTACCTCCACCATGACATATCAATGCACCAGTAATGATAATTCATAAATCTAATAATACTATAACACTAAGTCTGTCAGTGAGTCTAATTTTACTGGTGTGATACTTGCTGCTATATTTCTGTACATTTATTAACAAATGTCGGACTTTTCTTGCAATGGATTTTGTAATTGTGTCGTTACTTTTACTTCAGTAAAATAGGAATGCTTTCATTAAATTTCAAATATCCTTTAAGGATACGGCCAGTGGGGCCACATGCATGGGCTCAATGTTTTTTGTCTCATATGGTGGTTGTTAAGCGCCATCATGTGGTTGACTGGAAGTACTGGAGTCACTGACTGGAGAAGTCACTGAGTTCAACTATTACACTATTTTCAGGCAGAATGAGTTTTTGGAGGCTGTTCCTTGTCAAATATAATAGTTCGACAATGTCATGTGAGTCACTTCTTCGCAATCTTGCAACCAGTAAATAAGGAGGCCTGTGGGAATAATCAAGCAAAATTAACCATCCTGTGTTCTTTTCATTAAAACGCAGGTATGGTAGCCCGGAGGTAAAGTTTAAATCCTGCAGAGTCGAATTGGTGGATTTTGACATGATCCCCAAACATCTCAGTGCACTGATACTTCTGTGTTGTCGGTGACATTTGAGGTGAAGACAATAATGCTTTGTTAGTACGCCTGATCAAATCTCACCATTGTCAGGAGGATGCATAATCCTCCTGAGTGCCTGCAGGCGCTCTCTGCCTCACACTGAGGATAAACCAGTAGGCCACAGGTACAACCATTTTAAATGTCATGGTGGGACTAGACTAGAGTAGTTCCCAGTGTGTTGATTCAGTCACAATATCACTATTTGACGGCAGCTTTAACATACATTACCCCTGCAAAAGTAAAATTAAAGGAAGGATCTGACCTGTGGATGCAGATTCTTGGAAAAGAAGAAGTGGAAAAGTGGAATTAATTTTGTTGTTTAAACTGACTTATATATACAACATTTATCAATTGTCACATTAAACATACAGATCTGATCAACAAAGAGAAAACAAATCATCTTTATAGGCTACTGGAGTTGAAATCATACACCATATAATTTACAATAAACAGCAAATGGATACAATAAGAAATAACACTACAGCATGAGACCAGAAGTTTAGGACTTAAATCAGATCAGATTGATTGATAAAATAAAACAGATTTCATTGTAAGCAACAGGGAAACTTAGATCTAAACACTGATCTCATACATGCAGGTGTTGGAGATAGAGAAGCTAAATGTACAGTAAATACTGAAATAAAAAGAAACACTAAATCCATTTGTTTGGAATATATTTTCAACACTTTCTGTCCTCCATGTCACTTCCTTAAGCTCCTGTTAATGCAACACTGAAAAAGATAAAATCAATTAAAGAAGCTGAGTCACAAACAATGACTACATTTTAATTTAGCTATAGACTGATTCACATTCAGAAAACTACCAGGAAAAATAATGTTGTTAATTTAACTTGTTAAAACATATTTTTAAGCACCCTATGTTTTAATGATATCTTTATTGTTTTACACCTATGAGCAGTGTAATCGTTAGAGAACTGTCTGTCATGACCTCTTATTGTTTTTGACTCACTAACAGTTAAGCCGTCTTGTAAGAGTCTACATCAACCTGTGTGGCATTTTGTAAATTGCCAAACAGCCTGTATGCTTTCTAAACAGCCCTCAAAGATCCAAAATAGGAATCTTTGTCTACTTTTTTCTGTTTTTCTACCCTTTGCTTTACTATAATTAAGACTTTGCACCCCTGTTTGACACAAAAGATGCCACCAACCAAGGATGCTTGCTTGGTAACGGGACCATACACAAACTCCTCTCTGTTTAAACATCACGCTGAGCTGGTGCTGAATGTGTCTGTTTACTGGGCTTTGTTTAATTGACGCTGAATTGCCGGGGCTGACATGGTAAACAATTAGGGTAAAATTCTGTCGCATGAGCCGCTATGAAACAGCTCAAACAGATTCCAATCTTAAGTCCAAGAACTGACTCATAAGAGTTTAATCCTGTTGATGGAAACAGAATCCCACCCGTGTCAAAACGGCCCGCTGCCCCAGGTGCAGTAGCCACACAGGCCCTGGCTTGTCCCCCTTTATCACAGCTGATGAATTGAGAGGGCCCTCTTGGGCACACAGCCCAGGCTGTGGTTTGGCTAATTAGAGGGTCTGTTTTCTCATAAATATCTATAGTGATGAAAATTAGGCAAATAAAGGCTGTAGTTACAGCCTGTGACAGTGTTAGATGCAAATTCGGAATGCAAAGTGACACTGCGGAGAAAAATTTGACTAAAGCAAGAATTATCCAAATTTGATCTTTTAAGGTCTTGAATACCCGAAGCTTAGCATACTGCATACATATTGTGAAAATCTACCAAATTCACCACTTTTGATGTAATTACTTCACAAAATAGTGCTGCCAGAGAGCAGTAAAACATATCATGTGAGGGGTTTCCATACTAAATTATCATTGGGATGCCGTCATCGCTAATCAATACATTTTACTGCAATTAAGGCACATTAGGCATCTGTTAAGTACAGTTTAACAGTTGATAATGAGATCAGGACTGATAGGTTATCTTGGTATCTTTTTAGTGTCAGTGACATTTTGACAGCAAGGATGGCCCCGTAATCACATTGTCCTTAGTGATAGCTGTAAACAAAGGCTCAAGCCCTCCTCAGATAAGCCGTCCTCACTAATGGAAGATTTCACATTCAAGAACTAAATAAGCCCTGTTTCTAGCCTGACATCTGTGCCAGAGTTTTAAGCACCTGAGAGTATAATTGTCTCCCAGCAACTGCCAAAATGTTCATTTGCTGACTTAAAGATTAAACTGTAATAACATAGGAAGACTTAAGCGATCAAATGAAAAGAAGATGCAGCAGGAAAAGATCACAAGTAAAGCAAAACAAGCAGTCAACAGGAAGTCATAGTTTAAAATCATTAGATTTTGGGAATGGAAGTTCATTTTTGACCTTTGAGAACAGTTTTGTGTAACAAAATATAATAATGTATAATATATGAAGCTTTTAGCTTAAATTATTTTTTTACGCATTAGACTTTTGTTTACTGCTTTCTAATAAAGCATACTTTATAAAGGGTTTAGAAGTGCTACTAATATATTAGTAAATTATCTATTAGTGCTTTATAGATCAATAATAATGCATTAATAAGGAAATTATTTGGGTTGCTAGGTTGTGAAAAAGCCACTTGGCTGGTGTGTATTTCCTGGCACAGCTTGCTTTGTCTTTTTATTTACCTCTTTAATTCATCAGGAAGACCTTTCAAATGAACCATTCAACCACTTCTGGAAAAGAGCTGCAGGACATCCGGACCAAAATCTATTAATTAACAACTTCTAAACATTTACAATTGCAGATTTGGTGCCTAATTGTAGTAGAATGCCCCTTTATTGATGAGAGACATTTATAGTTGCAGATCTGTACTGTAAAGTGACAAATTCATGACTCTTAGAGAGCTCAAGTTTTACTGAAGGAGGACATATACAAGCTAAATGGATTTTTCAGTCTGGCAACCAAAAGCTGTTCTTATTGATCTATAAAGCCCTAATTAATTAATTATTAACCATTAATATATCCATTAGTTACAACTCATTATAAAAGTATGCCTCACTGAAGTTGGAGTTGAATCGATTTAGTTTTTTTCTCAAGTGATTTTTTTTGTCTGTAATTCTGTCCAGGTTCAGATGAGTCACGAGTCTCACATGATGCAGCTCCGGGCTCGTCTCGTCAGTTGTTCTGGTTCTCCAGCAGAGTCTGGCAACGTTGCACAGGAAAGATTCAGATCCACTGTCACTCCATGACATCACACCAATGAGGTATCAGCTGACTGACACACACCTCGCATGACACCCATATTTGCTGAGCGACTGGCTGTTGTTGGAATCAGCAGCAGCTGCCAGGGACGCCACTGTAGGTACCACATGGTTTTCAACACAGATTCACTTATCTTATTTAAGATTATGATGCGTACACAATAGAGTCAAAGTCACACAACAAACATTGATTTCACCCAGACAAATTTTTATTATAGATTTTTACATGTATGTATCAAATGAAACAATAGCGACATTACATATCCTGTATAACTAGTTCAGGCCTTTGCTAGAGTTTATTTAAAGTTCAGAAACATTATCCCTCTGTTGGAGATGGCTGCTGCAAGAACACAGCGTATATTACGTGACTAGAAGCACTGCTCTATATTTATCAAATCATGGGGCTCGTCGTTGTACGTGCTCATGCACGAGGATGCCTACCACAGGACATACAACATGGTGCTGCTCAGGCACCAGACCTCTAGATCTCACCTCCTGTGGACCAGGATCACAGCTGAAGCAGGACAGGTAGGAAACAAGAGTACATAAATGTACAAGTACATATGCAAACAGCTAGAAGTGCAGAGAAAAAAGCAATACTGACTGTTATCATACTTAGTTTAGTAATAGCTTAATTGCATTTATTTCTCAATAATTTTAGTTTACTGGCTCGTTCAAATTATATTACATTTCATTATTTTACATTACATCACATTATTATAAGTTGTTGCATTTGACTTAAGTTATTTACATGTTTAAAACCTTGCTGCAAAATTGTGTACAATTAAAATCTACATGCTTGTTTTTCATAATTGCATTAATTGCTTTATTAATCTGTCAATTTAGTTATCTTGTGGCAGTATAGTAAAGTATTCATGTTTATAATATGTTGTTTTGGCATTTTGTGTTAAAGACGTATAATTTTATGATGCTGCTAAAAGTGATTATGTTTGAATAATAGCACTTTGATTGGTTTTGCAGGTTGTGCTGAGCCCTCTATATCAAAATGGAAGACTTTGAATACAGTGTGGAGATCAGTGACCGTGACTGGGACTGCTTCTTTCAGGAGTGCGAGGAGTGCAGCATGCTTTCTCCAGCATTAGCAGGTCTGGATGACTCGGGCATGAGTGACATGGATGATACAGCGTCCATTCTTGCTAATAGGGTTAAGAGAGTCGACCTAACAGCGGGCCTTTCAGAGGCAGACCGCCCCGTCGACGGCCCCCCAGACTGTGAGGGCTCACCTGTGGAGCATTTCCTCAGCAAACACGGCGTTGGTGGAATGGAGAGCGTCCTCTCGGGCAGCGAGGAGGATATACACCTGCAGTCTGTCAATATATTCTTTGAAAGGCTGAAAAGTCTTACAGAGGCAGAGAAGCTTCCTGAGCCAAACCAAGTAAAAGCTGGAGAAAACAGAGAAGCAATACAGGAGGAGGAGCTGTGTAGTGATGGGAAACAAGCCAGCAGCAGTATTTCGCCAAAAAACATCCCCAAGTTAAACTCTCCGCCTGCCAGGGGTGAAACAGCAGGTGGCAAAGAGACCACGGAGCCTGTCGACGCCATGAGCAACATAAACACAATGAAGAAAGTCCAGCCTGGCTCCAAAATTTCACATGAACTTGCAGCCAGTAACTCAGTGCTCAAGACTAACATATCAGCTCCCCCTCAAATAGAGTTATTCATCCAAGAGGAAGACTGCACAGAAACCAGAGCAAACAAGGAAACACTGCAGAATCAGTCTCATGACTCACCAAACGGGATTGTCTGCTCAGAAACATCACCTCAAGCTGACAAAGTGGTAAAAGTGAAAACGTGCACACCTTTCAAGGATGTTAAGCAGAAAGATTTGTCATCAAGTCAGTGTAACACTGATTCACAGTGTAATCTAGAGATTGTGACAAATGTGAAACGGAAGGACGAACAAAACCCAAATTTTCTACATCCAGATGCGACATGCACAAACAAAGCCACGAGCCAAGAAACGTCTCCATCTGCCTCTATTAAAAGGAAGAGAAGAAAGAAGAGACGACTCAGCTCCGATCCAGCTGAGAATGGGAATGGACATGACAGACAGGTCTTAGTCAAGCAGAGTGACTCAGATGAGGAGCAGTATACATGGAGAGGAGGAAGGGCTCTGTGTTTATCTGATGATATTAATTTATTTAATTTAAATGAACCACAAAAAAATGCAACATCCACCTTAACTTCATATTCAGTCACAAACAATTTCCCTGTGATCGTATCTGGAGACGAGATAAAAGCAAGTCTTTCTCTCTCCGTTCCTCCATGTGAAAGTCAATACCAACATTTACCAGACAGCATAGTTCAACAAGGACAGTGTAAAGCACCAGGCTCAACTGAAAATAATGCAACTAACGAGAAGTCAGTAACTCCAAAGGATGACGGTGTGATTTCAGCACTAAACAACAGTGCTAACGTGGCAACAAACTCACAGCCATGCAGCAAATTACAGGTAGAAGAAATGACTGGCCTGAATATAAATTCTGGGAGGCCAGTTTCACTTTCTGAAGGTGTAACTGGTGAATCAGACCCGGCCGCAGAAACAGCAAACAGTGAAAACAAATATGTTCCTGCAGGAAGTCTCCAACAGTCTGATGAAAAGAGTCATAATTCTATCATGGGAAATGAACAAAATCAAAAATGTTGTTCAGCAGAGGTCAACTCAATAACTCCTAGTATTTTATCAACGGCAGACTCAAATCATCCTGCTGTGGAAGTCATCCAAAATGAGAAACTATCCACTGCTAAGTCAGTCCTGGCTGCAGAGGCTGGAAATTCTGGCAGAGACAACCACACACATAGTCTAAGTGAGGCTGAGCCCCAACAACAGCTGGAAATTAACCGTCACGATGCAGACCATTATAGCTCTACACTGGAAAACACTCACCTTCCTCTGTCTGCAACTGGTGGGATCAATTGTGATGTGCTGAAACTGCCTAATCACAACGAAAAATCCCAGATGGAGATTCCCACTCAAACGACCTGTGATAAAATTACATCAGATGGTATCAATTCATCGCCTAATAAAAGCTGTCGGTCTAAAAGTCCCTCCAGTATAGCTATGAATACTTCAGTAAAGGAAACAGAACATCCTCTGGAAACTTTATCCGAATTAGATGCTTTGCCAGAAAGAGCTAACTCAGCAGAAGTAATGGTTGTTCAAAATGGGAATTCTTTGTCATCTGGTGAAATTAATCTAACAGGCAACAGTAAGAGAGAAACCAATCCCAGGTTGTCCACATCTGAAGACTTACTAACAACTGCTTCAGATATTACATCTGTATCATCCTTCTGCACTCTGGACACAGAATCTGTCACGTCTCTCTCAAATGGAAATATCACAGACATGTCGGTAAGTTCTTTTTCATCTGTCAGTCCAAATGACTCTGAAGGTCAAGGAGAAAAAGCCTCACAAATCTTGGCAACAAACGAGGGAGGAGATGCCACTTCTGAACCTAAAGATCAGTCACATGACACAACTGAATCAAAATGCGATTTAGTCGTCAGAGCAGAAGATGCCGTCATAGCATCCAACGCTGAATGTGAGGCGAAAAATGCACCGGATTCAAAACATTCTGTGTTCGCCATGTCTTCTTTTTGGAATGAGATGGAGAAGCTGACAATAAATGACATCCTGGGTTTACGAATGATGAACAAAAATGCTCCAGCCAGCTCCCTCACACCCTTAGAGGAAAGTGAGGAGAATGACATGCTCACTATGACAGATTCAGGCTTTTTGACTGAACAGGAGAAGTCCAAGCCTGAGCAAACTGTTGACGACATGTTCAGCGATCCTAATTCTGCAGAATCAAATTCAGGTTCTGTTGCAGCACTTGATTCTACCTCTTCGAGGGGTATAATGTGGGAGAGTGCACCTGTCCCAGTGAGCCAAGGTGCTGATATTAACCCTGAGACAATGATGTTGACGTCTGTGAGTGATGTTTCTCAGCCGGTCCTCTCTGGAAGTGCTCAAAAGTACCTCAGAAAGATTTCTAAAAATATAAGTGTGCACAATCTGCCTGCCCTGGAATCTGAGTCTTTTCGCTCTGCATGGAAAGGTCAAACTTTACAAACCTTAGATGAAGGAGAATCAGCAAAAGCAGTAGAGTATTTCACTGATGGACATGTGTCTAAGGAAGACAAAGCCACGGACTGTTTACCTTCATCCTCAAAAGACAGCTACAGAACCTCTTTCACAGATATATTTCGGTACATTTTTGGTAACAAACAACCAATTCCAAGCCAATCAGATACAGATAACATAACTGCCCCCTATATTGATGGAAATTCTGTCCCTGAGATGTACGATCATTTCTTTTCAGAGTTTGACACAGAAAGCTTCTTCTCTCCTCTCATCACAGCAGAGGAAAAGGATGAGCTGGTTCCTATCTTTTCCTACTCTCGCTCAACAAATAAAAACTTGCAGTTCCCAGAGGCTTATGACTATTTCTTCACATCCTCCTCAACTGACGATTCTTCTTTGGAATCTGATGAAGAGGAGGATGAAAGTGGCAGCCCTGTAAAGGTGGTGACTAGATTCACCCGTAAGGCAAGCTCAAATCAGATATCTACAGATATATATGACAATTTCTTCACAGATAGTGACCTCAAGCAGAATTTCTTTTGGAAAACTACATTCTCCTTCAGGAATGTTAATTTCACAGGATCTACAGTCCAGAAGCAGACATCGAGCCCTTTGTCTCTTGTACCTGTGAGGCAAAGTGCCAAATCTCTTCGGGGGACAATTCGTCCCCTCAATGTTCTGGGACATCAAGACATGACATTTCCTGATCCTCTTCTCTACCACCTGGAGGACAGGATCTCCAGACAACTAGCGCAGCAGCCTTTCAGATATGAGGACCTACAGATAGCTGTTTCAAATCCAAGTGAGTCCAACTGCACACGATGAACACGATGATGAGAATTTGGTTTAAACATCTGCTGTTACAGCCATTGTAGATGATACACAGTGATGAAACAAGTACGCAAGCATTTTACTTGAATTAAAGTAGAGATGTCTTAATTTATTATGAATTATAATCATCTATTATTATCTATTTTGGTTCATTTGGTGATACTTAATTGAGATTTAAATTCAGAGAAAAAACTGTATTGCCCATCACAATAAGCAGAGATGTGAGTGTGTTTATACGATAGAAATTCCAGATTTCATTCAGAACAAAATAGACCAATTATGAGGCTCAGCAATCCAATTTGCTAATTTAAACCAAGATGTTGCTGGTAGGTACACATAGAAGAACAGAAATTCATCAGGGTTTTATTCTTTGAAAATTCATGGAATGAAGGTAAATGTCACTAAAAGGTAATTAAAGGAACAATCTGTGATCCAAAAGTCAACTACAATGTAGGACCGTTTGCAATTTTCAAAAGACATGATTTGGAGTCACTATCATGCCCAAATTTATTGAGGGTGTTTTTATAAGCAGCTGAGAAACACACAAACTGTTGGTTTTAAACTAATATACAGACACCCCCAGGTCTGATTTTACTGATCTTTTTAAAAATATTTTAAGCAGGATTAAATAGCCTTGCATCCTGGTTAAATTAAAAGATATAAGGATATTTTACCAGGAAAATACGGTTACAAGTGTAGCAACAGCAAATGTGTGTGATATGGATTGTTACCATGGAAACAGCTCTTATTCAGGGTTAGTTTTGGACTGTGTTGGCTAACACTTTAGTGTTGACATTAGTGAATTATTTTGTGCAAATCTAAGTTGAAGTGGATGATTATAAGAACAAAAATAAAACTAATTCTATGGATCAGTCTAACAGACAGTATCTTTGTGCCAGTATGTCCAAACCTGTACTTTTTCCACTTCTGGATTTAAAGACAATGCACTGTCAGTATTTGAACTCTTTAAGTTAAGCTTTTTTTGTTTTACTCACATGTGGACAGTTGTAGTGAAGGACATATCATCCACTCAGTCAGCTGTCACAGTCTTGACCGGGACAGATTCTCTTACCTTCAGCTGTCAGAGGACACTCGCTGCACCGCAGGCACATAGCAGTAAAAGCCAGGAGGAATGGTAGTACGTGATAACTTGACTTCACTCAATGAGTGTCCTCTCTAAGCTGCCAGTGGAGTGCTCTAATTTATGTTTAGCTGTGAAAGGAAATGAAAATACTTTGACTTAAGGATTCTCTCTCTCACTCTCTCTCTACATATATACACACACACACACACACACACACACACACACACACATATATATATATATATATATATATATATATATATATATATGTCATGTTAAATGTCCAGTTTTAATTAAGATAATAACTTATAACCTACTAATGTGGCATCTAATATCCAGCAGTTGCCATGAGGATTAACTTTAAGGCCACTAGAGTTATGATGTCTAATATCAGTAGCATCAAGCGGCCTTGGACGTTTGCAGAAGTGGAACCTGTGCAGGTGCTGCGGATTTGACTGGTCACAGTGTGTCCCTACATATTAATGGGGCCTTACGTATAACTCAGCTGTTGTTGTGTTAGTGGCGATTATAAAGCCCCTGACCTCACTGGACTCGGCTGCGGATGGCTGATGTCATATCTGCAATGCATTGTGCAATAAATGATTTAAGATGTTTCCTATAACACTCTGTCACTTTCTTTGAAGGGTTGGATGCCTCATTCCTGCCTCTCAGACAATCAGACATGTGTCTGGTTTGTATTGCATTTGCATCGTGGGTTCTGAAGACTGCAAACCCACAAGTTGGAGATGCCTGGAAAGCTGGTATGTATGTTAACATGTAGCATTCATGTACTAAAATTTCAGACATAACCTTTGTTTATAATTACAGTATTGTGAAAATCAACTGCTTATTTATCCACTAAGTTGGTCTACATTTATTATATTTTTTGTTGGTTAAATTGAGCTTTTGAAGGATTATAAGGCCTGTTGACTGGTACTAATATTCTGAGGCTTTGTCATACTATAATAATGACAAAGCATTGAAATAAAATCAACTTCCAGAGAAGTCTGAACATTATTTTAGGAGATAATTTCAATATTGTGATTGCAAAGTATCATGAGTCATGTTATGGCTCACTTTTCATTTGTATTATCACGCAGTGCTGCTGGCAAACGTAAGCGCTCTGTCAGCCATCCGATACCTGCGAAAGTACGTCAAGGTGGAGGCGGCAGCCAGTGAGAGGGAATTGCAAGAAACTGCCTCGTCTGATTCTTGATCCCTCCGCCTCTAAATACGTCACGATTTATTTTCCCATGAAAACGTGGATATGAGCCGCTGCAGGACCTGAGTCCCTTGAGGAATTAGTCACATGTTTGATGTGCTGTTACATGTTTGCAACAGGAATCTGCATCATAATTGCTTTATTAATCTTAGATTTGTCCATTGAATGTAAATGGAAACAGGTTTTATTTAATTGTAGTTGTTTTTTTCATTGTTTAAACAATTGACACTTTAAACATCTGAAAGTATTCATATATGATACTGTACATGAAACGACCAAAGGCAAAATGAGAAAGAAGGTTTTAGACAGGCTTTCACATATGTAAATAAGGATTCAGTATGTTCAGTATGTACAGAAGAAAGATTCAAGTTAGGTTTGAGCCATTAAATGGATGTGATAATGGATTTAGGCAATGTGAAGAAGTTGGGATGATTCTGTTTGTTTTCATTACATTACATTTATGTAGCAAAGGCTTTTATACAAAACAACTGTGTGAAATATTTCCAATTATTGTTACTGGAAATATTTTATACAGATTACACATATTTTAACATAACACCCTTTCAAATTAATAATTAATTTAAGGGACTTTTTCTGCGCCAGTTTTTTTTTTTAATCATATGAAGGGAATTTTATTTTCATGATAGATAATTTATAGTTGACTGTACAGTATTTGGTACTCTGTGAGCTGCCTTTCGGTTTAACTACAGTAAACAGAATCTCTGAGATGTGTGCTGTGTCTTTTGTTATCTTAAAAGGACTTGGACAGACTTGAAACTTTTCAAACATTAGAGGGCAACATAAGCTCATAAAACAACCTAAAACCAGATTGTCACTTTTCTGTATGTGGTTCAGTTTCCAAGTGATTTCATACATTTTTCAGAAATTTCACTATAGACCCAAACTACTAGATGAGAGTGTTCGTTGGAAAATGTGCTTTTTCAGCATTATTGGTAAGTAATGACAGGAGATTCTCTGTTCTTCAGGAATCATACATATATTTCTCCAGCAGATGGCAAAGTTGAGCTGTAAAATATACATCTTCCAGTTTAGCAGCAGCCCTTGAAGCTGTTGCAGTGTTATCACAACAACAAACACTAAACAGATCAGATTCTGATGAAATTTGGGGAAAAAATAGTGCCATCTGACAACTGTAACTCCATTTCAAAATTACACTGATTCACCCATGGGGGCACTACAGTAACAGGTTTGAGACTCACTGGTTTATAAGGCCCAGAAAGGGAGTGCATCATTAGTGAGGGACAACATGTTTACTGTTGTCCTCTTCATTGATTTTCACTTACTGCCCAGATAAAAGCTTCACAGTCATTTGATCTCACATATGTTTCGTAGCACTTTGCTTTGAAATACAAAAATACTTAAAGTCCCTGTCCACTCAAAAATATGTTTTTCTTCTTGTTCCTTCAGTTGGATGTTTGAGTTTCACTGTGCAGAATGATCTTTGTGCAGAGTTTGACACTTGAAAGTTGTTTTGATATTCATCTGCTGAAAGTGGAAAGTTTCTCTGTGCTCATCTGAGTTTATGGCGTGTTCCTATGAGCATGATTTTTGATATTTGTCACAACTAGTTTGGACGCTAATCATGGTCCAGTATGCAGCTTGCACAAATGTCATGTGGACATCTTGTATCAAGTAGATAAACTTTTGAAATAAATAAAATATTTGCATATTCATAGATTCTGGATGTTTTTTAATGAGTTAGATGGAGTACATGTGATTTTAAGCATTTTTAACTAGTTAATTGAACCTCTTGGTGAAAAAACCCATATTAGAAACAAATTATTATTGCAAGCAGAGTATTTTTATGTCATTTTTTAAAATAATTATCTTTATATGATTTCATGTTTTCCACCATGAGGTTTTGCTTACAATCTCTCACCAACAAATATATAATAATACCTTGATGTATAAGATAGTATATACAATCCAAAGATGGTGTCAGACTAACATGAAACATTAATACATTCACACACACAAGATATAAAGACATAAGACACATGTACATTCATATCACATTCATTCATCAACACATACACCTCTCATCCTGCCCCCCTTACCATCTGCAAACATAACTCTCATAACATAAAGTCCCCCGCCCCCTTTCCCAGCCATGCCACAAGTTCTTTGTTGAGTTTTATAGGGCCTCATAAATATTCTTTCATACCTCATTGAATTTCTTTGTTTTATTGTTCTCTTCAAACAATAACTTTTCTATGGTCAAATAATATCTCATCAATCAGCCTCATGCATATGTTATATCTGATAAATGTTCTTAGGGATACTAAATTGCATCTTGCATCCTTGCATCCTAATATTTTTATGTCTTAAAACATGTCTGGAATAAGATAAAACAGAGATACTGTAAACGTGTTGATTCACTTTTCCAGTTTTATTTCCAAATATAAATAAACACCTCAAACAAATATGAAAAAAGGAAGCCACACAGGTATCAGTATTCTGCAGTAATGATAGTAACATTAGCACCTTTAAGGCAGTCGGTTGAAGCCACATCTATTCGCCTTGACAATGTAGCATAATAAAATATTAAATGTACATACATTTACAAAAATATACATCCTTTACTATAACAAGCCCTGGTGGAATGCTTTTTTACAGCTTTAAGTAGAAACAAAGAAAAATAAAACAATAAAACAATAGATAAACTGGACAGCATGTTAGAAAATACTTTAAATATAAAAAACTACATATGCACTACATATGACATATTTGACCGTGCAATTACATAACACATTACAAAAATAACATTAAAACTACACAGTATGTACACTCCTATTTCGTGAATGCTACATATCAAACAGACAATTGAAGTCTGTGATCAGTTTCATAATGTTTTGTTTTCAGCCTGTTCCTCTTCATACCTGCGCTCAACATTCCTCTGCTCGACTGCCCAACATGTAACAACGCAGTTCATGGGATTTGTTTCTTCATACTGTACGCAGCAGGAGCAACACAGGCTGTGCTAGTTGGCTTTTATTATCCCTCTGATAGAGATCTGTTGTTTGCACACGTCCAGACGAGTGCCGGGCTATTGTTTTGTTTTATGACCATCTCTGCTGGGTTGCCATGGCACTAAGGCCTCTGGCCCCAAAGTCTAATCCTGTCCAGTGTGTCGAAATTCCAGACGTTGGCTGAATCATTCCAGTATCACAGTCGTACTCCCAAATGTTGTCATAGTCCATTTCCTGGTCATCTGGTTCTGTGGGTTCAAGATACGAGTGGTGATCTATAGGAGGGAGAGAAGATTCCCAGGCTTTTAGATTCAAACAATGAAAGACAAAACCTCGCCCTGACTGAATAAACTTAGACAGTCCCAACGTACTTATGGTATGATTGGCTCTGTCCCAATATTGCCCCGACAATTATCTTTCTGTAAAACCAGTATTGTAATCTGTCAATACATTTTCATTTGTCTCACTGTCTAATTGTTCAGAAACATGCAACCTGAAATCACTTGGTTGCAGCATGTGTTAGATTAAATCTGTAAATCTAAGATAAATGCAATTAGCAGGTACATGCTTCTCTTGTTTTCATCCAGGTGAGAACGCATCCGACATGGACAATCTCCTGCTGTGTGCTATATGTGTGAAAGGGCAACTCCGTAAAATGTCAGGACCTGATTCTCCGGATGTTGTCCGGGGTTCATATGTGAAAAGGCTTGTGATAAACGAGCCTGTAGATATGAGAGAGCGTAACCCTGCCCAGTTGTGTGCTGTCAATCACACTGTAGGAGTAAATCCTGTCTGTGGAACAGTGCTCTCTTACACTGGGTTTCCGCTACATGAGACATCTGCACAAATGGCATTTAGAGAGGCACTAAGTTTCACTTCACTAGCACATTTGCGCATTTCCTGCACTTTCATTTCTGCAGCCTTTAACCTTCTGTCTACCTACTGACAGATTGAAATGTTCAATCAATTCAAAGTGCATGCTGTGTTTAATTTAAGGTGTAATGGAGTGTGAGCAATGTTCTGTGTCCTTGGTGGTATTTGGGTAGGCGGCTGACAGTGTTGACTTTCATAACTCACACTTGTGAGGAAATATGATGCCACAGTGTTATAGCCATGATTTGAAAGAGCAACTATTGTTTCTCAATAGAAATATAAACCCTATTTAGCCATGAAAGATTGAAAATCTTGTCAAATAAAAAACATGCTGTCAGGACTGGGAGCACATAATCATTTACTATAAACTGCCGTACTTGAGTTCACACAGGGACACTGTAGATAAGATGAGGAATGTTTCATTAGCTTCATGATTGCATGCCTTCAGTTCTTACCTGGTGAGTAACCATAAGGCATTTGAGAGGTGTTCATCACAGAGCCCGATGGGAGGAGAATCTGTCAACAGATGTGAAAACAAAAGAAAGTTACTTCCCATGATCAACAATAACAAACATTCTCATGTTCGCTGAAATATCTTCATCTGCGGCACCTGTTCAAATATCACCTGCAGAACAAGTATATACACACGCTCTGCTACCATACAGCGCTCCATATTTTGCACCACAGCATTCCAGAAACCGGAGTGTCCTGGGAGACGAGTATCTCTGTGTTTCTCACCTGCTCTTGCACTTGGCCGGGCGCAGGCAGCAGCTTTAGCCTTGACACGGCCTCGGCTCTCTGCTCTGCTTGGCTTTGAGGAGCCTCCATCTCCAGGCCCAGAGCCTGTCCCTGGGAGTTGGTCAGGACCAGGCTTCTCCTGCAACGCTTGCCCAGGGGAGGTGTGCGTAGCTGGAAGGAGGAGGGTAGGAGCTGGGGGGTCTGCTGGTGGTGGTGTTGATGAATGGGTTCTTGCCAGCTCTGATGCTGAGGAACAGAGGGAGACATGTCAGGATGGGGCAGTTGTGAGCATGTGAATCAAGTGTTTAGATGATTAACAATAAGGATAATTTCACCTTGCTGTCAAATAGATCTTTGGTTAAATGAGGTAACACTGCAATGAGCAGATTTTGGTTAAAAAAAATCTTGTTTGTCTATAAAATCAAATGAAATTGAGCTGGTTCAAGGTGATTTAACCAAGAATTGTGAAACAAGTAATTTCTAAATTTAGATTTAGTTGTTAATAACTAAAAATAGTTCAATCTTGTCATTAGAAATGATTTAACATGCTCAAAAAATCCAGACTACCACCACGACCAAATAAAAAATAAGTGGAAATATGCAAAGGTGTAAACACGTTCAGCAATCAGCTTGATTACATAGACCTACTGATTCATGAGTTACTGGTTGTTGCCAAGTCTCTGACAACACCTGATCTTTCTTATTTTTCCACTGTGTGTATGTGTGTGTTTACTGCTTGATATCAGACAAGCTGTGCAGGTGTAAATTGAACCTATGGATCCAGTATCATTGACCCACTTACCACTGGCCTGGCCTCATCCAGAGAGTAGATTTCTGGGCTGCAGGGTTCATCGTACAGGGGCGACAAGGGCTGCCGGGGGGTGCACATGTCCGAGTGGCGCTGCGGGGCGTTCAGGGAGTAGTTCAGGGTTGTCTGAGGTGTGCTCCAGCTGTTTGACTGATCACAAAAGATCCAAACAGATCCAAGAGTTAATTTAAAACACCATGTGATGACTATCACCAAATTTCCCTCATCCTCTCTGTCTGTCATTTTCTCTCACGCTCTGAAGGTTCACATAAGGCAATCACATAAGCCACACTTAGTTTTGGGATTAAGGATCAAATTACCAATTAGATTTTGGACAACAGTCTGTTGTCTCAGAAAACTGCCGTCAGCTGTCAATATGTATAAAAACTGCACTCCTAACTGCCATATAAATGTGGGGATGTCCCCTGTGTATAGTAAATGTCTGATTGGTGGCTTAAGTTTTGTTTATGAACTATAATAGACATTTCATTCCTTGCACCATCAAGTAGATTTATCTTTCAACCTCAATTCTGCACAAATGCCACTATTACCCCCTCTCAGCCTGCTGCTTGGTGTGTCTATTTTTGTTACTGATCACATGACATGTAAAATAAGTCTACAGTCTCGAGGGGAATATTCAGTTATCAAGTTAGATGCCAAACTGACTTATTACCTTGACAAGCGGCGCTTTCTCCAGCTGCTGCGGGCTGGCACGGTGCAGGGCAGAGTAGGGCGTGCTGTAGATCTGAGACAGCACCGAGCTCTCTGCAGGCTGGAGGTAGGAGCTGCGCTGTGGGGAGGAGTAACGGAGTGACAAAGGTCGTAGGTCGGGCTTGGTGTGGGATGACACACTGTTGGTCCTGCTTCCCAGGCGGGCAGTTTCAGTCGAGGAGGGACGGCTGGAGCTATACTGTAGAGACAACAAACACACCCAGGGCAAAAGTCAGCCAAGAGTTGTGGACTTATACAACACGGGTGGCATCGGTGATTTCAACCACGGAGTGCTAATAAAGCAAACATCCTCCCCTCATCATTAGTTTTCTGCATCATCGTGTGTTTTTTAGTCACCGCTCTCGACTGAGTGTGTGAGAGGAAAAAGGTCATCACTCATCAGTTTAATTGGGAGAGTGGTGTTTGAGGTCAGAAGCTGAACAACAACATGTCTTCTGGGCACTGAGCCCTTTCCACTTAAAGCTAATTAGATGGGCAGTTGGCCTACATAGTCCGTCTCTCAGGAGAGTTTGGTCAAAAGTCCTGATAATGCAAAGAATCTGAAATTAACAAGCAAACTTTTCACTGCTGAATCAGCATGTAAGGGGCTCATGTAAGATGTTTCTGGGATAAATTTCTGACTTTGTTAGGTTGTTTTTTTTTTTCAAGGCCTGAGATTATCAGTTGTGCCTTTGTAGCTGCAACAGGAGCGGTTTAGTTGCTACACCTTGCTTAATAATTAACTATGTAAAAGTAAAGCCTTGCTGCTCTGCTCCACCAAGGCAAATAAGAAGGAGGGGTCTTTTTTATCGATGTAAAACTAACTCCTACCACATTTATATTTGTGCAAATATTGGAGTATTGGTGTGTGTGTGCTTCAGTTTATTAGTTCAAGAATACTTAACACGAAAACTAGCAAACAGCTGACTTACACAGAGGGGCTCACAGTATCCTGGGGAGAGAGGGTTGTCTTCATGAATGGGTAACTGAAGGTTGTGGGACCCACGTCCACTCTGTGACTGGCTGAACTTTAAGGATTCAGAGCGTCCTTGGCTGTTTCCACTCCACCTGTCAAACTGGGGCGCCTGTAGGTCACACAAGATGCAATAAATTAATAATATGACAGAGCAAAGAAGCAAAGCTAAACAGACTTTTTTGGATTTCTATTGGACTGTTGACTTAATAGTAGTAGTTGCAAGGTATTCATATGCTGAATGTTGATGAATGAATTCTGAATGTTAATTTACAAAAGAGGTGCAGCTGCATTGTCTGCTTCTATTCTCACTTATCCTCATACTTAAATTCACTCTGCACGCAGGTACACAAACCAGGTGGAGATAGCTCGCGTGATAGGTGTGGATCATCAGCAACAGTGAAGAATATAATTGTTTTTGGCCCATGAAATGAAGGAGGGCAGGGCTCACCTCTCTGTGCGTCGGGGTGTAGATGATGTCATACACAGGGGGCGGGGGACTGAGAACGGGCACGTCAGCAGCTTTGAAATGCTGGATCCACTCGCAGAACTCGGCCCTATCCAGACAGGACACCACTATGGGGTTGATCAGCTTTCCTGGGAAGAGAGGAGGGGGGGACAAAGCCTGTCATTCGGTCCAGTCGCTCACTGGAATGTGCTTCAGTCAGATTGCCATTCACTGAGGATAAAACCAGCTCATTCATGGAGGGTTACACTTTGTGACGCTAGCGGATTCATGGAAAAGGCCACTTAGCGTAAAACATGCATAAGAATGCACACTCACATTTAAATCCCTTTAACATGTCTATTTAAACAACAGTGTGCTGAAGAAACTGTGGCTGAGCAGCTCACTGATTCGGTGTATTTACCTTCAATCATAAAGGTGTTGGGTTTAACGTCTTGGCAGGGTGTGGTCACAGTAATCATGTTGAGTGGAAGTTTCCCCTGTAATCATAATGACTCTTAAACACAACTCTCTGATGCAAACATTGGAAAAAATTGGATGTACTGTATGCACACAACTCAGGATATGATTAAACTTAAGGAGAAAAGTTCAATGAGGTCAATGGTACCTTATAGAAGAGCCCATCGTTCTCCTCTGACAGGATGATCAGCGTTGATGGGTACATCACCAGTAGTCTGTCATTCTGCTCCTGTGGACACATGAGAACAGCAGCTGATGAGCTTAAGGTGTGTGTGTAGTGTTTTCATTTGATAAGGGGGGCCGTATTTAAATATCCTTATCCAGTACTAGAATACCAGCGTCATTTTAATGGCAGTTTACTACTTTGTGTGTCAATTTGCATTTCTCTTATATAATTTTTTTCATTGTTACACTTCTGAAAAGGAGCATTTTTAGTGCAACATAAGGGATTTGGCTCTTGTAGAGCCTTCCTTTTCTCCCTTTGAGTGCAGGGTATAAGGAAAATTCTCAATAAAGTAAAAAAGTAAGCAATAAAGTAAAAGAGACCTTGTACAAGAGAGAATGGCACAAATACTTGATACAGCCTGATAAAGCAATCCCTTCTAACTATGTGAAGAGAAGACCGAATAATGCAAAGTAAAGCACAGAGGCAGCCGTGAGACTTGGTACAAACATTAAAAAAAAACACCAGTTTTATCCTTTAATACTCTGTTGAGAGACACAGTTTAAATCCCAGGAGGATCTACAGTCAAACCAGTTAGTGGGGCATTTAAAGGTGCGGCAGACAGAGAGTTTATGTTTCCTCTCCCTGGCGGAGGGTGTGTCTGGAGAGACAGCTGACATTCCAGCTGTGAGGTGAGTCGAGTCACTGCGTGAGCTGGGAAAATGCCTCTCACACACCCAGATCCTAAATCTCACACACTTCAATAGTGCTACCGCTATTTCCCACAGTGAATTAATTACAGATACCCATGCAAGCTGTGTCATGAGTACTGTTTTTATTGGCTGCTATGTGAAGCTATACCAGCATTATTTATTCACGCTCATGTCTGATTTGGCTCATAGTCATTTTCTCAAGAGTCATCAGTTGGTTGCAGGTGTCTGACACCATGTTACACCTTGACAGGAAAATACATATGAATAGAGTTATGTAAAGATCGACTCCAACCTTTCCCCTCAATCCTTACATTGTGTTGAGGTAATGCGTATGTGTGTTGCGCAATTTAAAAGCTATTTGAGTCACCTGGATTTAGAGCTGATGTTATCTTGCATTTATTCATCATGTGAAAAATTCCCAGAGTTTGACAACATGTATGTATCATAACTTACAGTATACCACACTGCAGATTGTGTGTTTTACTTCTGTATGACTCAGATTTGATAAGCAGTAGTTGTGTCGTACCTGACAGGGCAGGTGCTGCAGTCGGACTTTAGTGACGTAGGTGATGGGACCCAGGCTATCTCGCTGAGAGCCCTCCCACTCGTAGATTGGCTCTCTGTTGATGGAGTTCCTCAGCTCCTCTCTGCCTTCAGGAGTCTCATGCTGATTTAGCTATGGAAGGTACACAAGGGATAACGGAAGTCAGACAGAATCATAAGCAAAGTAAATATGAACAGAGCTCTGCCCTTAAGCAAATTTAAACATGCTGATTTTTTCCCCCCAGAATATCACTCTTTGTTGTGTAGCCTCCTAAGCTAAGGCTTATAAAAGCATCATCAGTTCTGTTATTTTTCTTCTGTCATGACACATCTAAGGTTCATGTGTTTCATCAGCTATTTCCCCACCTGTGGGTGTGGAGTCAGCACTTTAACCCTGTGCAGATGTTGGGGTTAAGTTTGATGTAGGCTGTGATGCGGTCAAGGCCGCTCCCTAGTATCCAGCCCCGAGGCCCAGAGCTGGCAGTGACCTACTTGACTCACCGAATCTACACGCTCACACACATCCTGTATTATCAGAATGGGTTGAAAACAAAAGCATTTTCCTGGCTAGTTCACCAGATGGATTAGAAGATGACCACATTCATGTGGATCTTGTTGTGTTGCAGCACAAGAGCGGGTTTTTATGAGTCATTGGCTATTTGGGGAAAGGAGCCACCAAAAAAGTGTTGTTGAACTTACCCTCACTCTGGTGAAGTTCTCAGGTGCAATTGCAGTGCCTCCATTCGCCTCGATATTTTCTTTAAGTAGGCCAAACCATAGGTCCAATTCCTCTTGGTTGGCACAGTAGACGATGATGTGGTTAAGGCTGACACCTGCAGGGAAAGGCAAAGGTCACAAGGTCAAAAGGGAAAATGGCACCAACGGTTCTCGTTTTTTTTTTTTCTGAAAGCTTTCCGTTATGGTGATGAATCATTAATGGGGTTCACACTCTGTTTCCTTGGGGGTTTAGAGCCTGTTATGTAATACACATAATAAATGTTAACACATGTTCAAGACAGTAAACCACATGTAAGAGTTACTGTGGAAGATCAGTCCCTTGACCTGCCTCGTTTGGCATTTAAAAATTGTAGCAGACTCTCCCTCCCACAACCTGCTTACCCAGGAGGAGTGAACAAGACCTGGGATGAAAAGAGCTGGAATCTCCCTCTATCCGTCCCACACATACCAGAGATAAACAACAGAGATAGCCTTTTTCATTCCAGCCCCACAGCTTTGTACTGTAATTGTTGAGAACTATAGCCTTGTCTACTGACTGCTCCTTAATAAGCAGCCACTCTGGACTCATCTGTTGACTTTCTCTTCATTCCAGCTCTTAATTGTAGACCTTGACCATAGCACTCCCTTGAAAAGTGTCCACATTTGAAGCAAGAAAAGTGATGTGAAAATTCTGGGGACTGGAACATATAATGAGACTTTCGCTCATTCAAACTATTACTCAGTTTACAGAGGTCATTAACTGTTGTTAAAAGTAATTAACTGTCATTTTCTAACTTTCACAGCCGCACTAATTCAAACCATGTGAAGGCTTCTGGGAATATTCTCAGACTGTCTCATCACACTCTAACTCACCAGCACCACTTAATACTAAAGCTGATTCATATTTTCAGCCATGTGTGAGGAAGACGAAAGCCTCACAGAGGAAACATCTACATCGGATCTCTCACTTGACTCAGAATTTCGTCATGTTTCCTCAACATGTTCCTTGTCAGTGAGTCGTCCCGTAAGGTAAGTAAAGTTCTGTAGTGTGTAATGAAAACAACTGAAATACAATAACACAAAATAACAAGCTTGATCCGGGAAATTGAAGAGCCAAATATGAGAAAGCAACGTCAAACTGCGTCAATATTGTGACAGCAGAGATGTTTCAGATTTCACTTAGATAACGTTGAAGACATATAAACACAGAAACCTTACACTCTTCATAACTGACTGACCTTATACAAGTTAGATTTCCTTTTAACTTCATGGAGTTTATTGTTTCACCAGGCAAAGATCAAAGTTTAGTCCCTACAGCATCCTATTTCTACTTAATGAAAAGTTTCAGATTGTCCTTTCAGAGTTCAAAAGCTAAGTGGCATTACTACCAGACATTAACCTGAGCAGTTTTTGGAATGTGCCATAGATTATATGCAGTGACAAGGCTAAGAGCGGTAGCTGGGCTTTTCTGCACGACAGCTGGGCTGACTAAAGTGCACCTGTTGTCTAACAAGTGGGGCCTTTAAAGCCGGTTTGGCCCCCTGGCCAAGGGTGAAGGGGGCCCAACTCTAGTTAGTCTTGGGGTTGAGTGGAGGTGAAGAGGGTCGCGGCACCTTTGAATCACTGGAATGTGACAACATAGGAAATGCTGCAGCTTGAAAATAGCGTGTAGTTCCTTGCTGGTTTTTTAAGCGAGGAGAATTTTTACTTTGATCCATCAGTGATGAGAGGGACAAACATAGCAGACCACCAGCAGAGGTAAAAATAGTGACTTACTATGACCATTAAAAATGTAGTAAGAAGTAAGAAGTCAGCCACAGCTTATAAACATCCTTCTGGATTAGTCAGTTCCAGTCTGAGTGATTGATCAGCTAAATTCAACACAGCCAATAAAATCTCAAAACATTACAACATTCAAGGGCTTTGTGCCAACACCCACTTTTGTCTCTTCAGTACAAGTTGAACTTACCGTTTATTTGAAAGGCAAATTCTTGGGGTTGGCTGTGGTTGCAGTTCTGTTGCAGGTTGCAGATGGTGAGTTCTTTCAATGGAAGAGTCCCCTGCACACAAAACAACAAAAAGTTCAGTCATGCTTCTTTGGACAAAAAAACATTCTCTCATTTATACACTTCTAAGCATTCTCTGCTACATTTCCCTTGCTATTATGCTCTATTTGAGAGGGCTGTTCTGCTCTAAATTAACTAAAACACAGTTATAAAAGCTTATTCACCGTGACACTGAGGTCTTGTAAGCCAATGATGTAGTCATGTCTGCCTTCCATTTACCGTCATCTATATGCTGACTAACACTGTTTGCAGGTGCTTAGTTGTCTCTTTTCTGACATGACAAGTTTAGCCCTCAACAGACACAGAATCATGATGATTAATGACTGCTCACGCTTTATGAGACAGGTAAAGAGAAGTAATCATACTTTCTGTTTATCAACACACTGCTGGTTGAAAGGGTATGCATGTCAAAAGTTATGATGACATAAAACTCTGCCCCAAAGGAATATTTAAAACTATTAAAAAAAAATCAATCCTGAGATATTGAGGAACCCTGGATTCTAATGAAGGGATGCATTTTTTGATAATATTGCCTGAGTTAAAACTCACCTGGTATGTCAGTCCGCTTGTGTTGTTGGACACAAAATGAAGGTGTGTCTGGAAGAGATCCAAGTAGCAATCATGTACGTCCTGCAGAGACGATAAGAGAAGTTGCAGATATACTGTTGATAAAAAATAAGTCGGGTGGCCTCCAGATTTGTGCTATCAGAATTCATGCATGTGCAGGTTTTAATTCCAACCAAACATTACAGCAGCTAATTTCACAGATTTGCAAACTTTTAATTAGAAAACTATTTGGTGAAATCAGCTGGTTTAGTGTTTTGATTAAACGAAACCGTGCATGTGCAATGGTATCAGTGGGCGTTGTCTAGAGGCCTATGTTGTAATCTAATCTCTTTTCTAATGTTTTCTCTGATGAGGAAAATATTACAGTCATATATTATAGCCCAATAAGCCTCTAAGATTAATGATTCTTTAAATCCCTGCCAGGAGTTATGTCTAATTCTTTATTTCATATTGGAACATCTTGTTCTTGTATCATCAGCTGTTTTATGAATCATCTAAAGGAAGTGTTGTGATTGAGTAGGTTCTGGATGCTCAGAAATGTGAAAACTTCTTAAGTGACCACAAAATATGATTAATAGTCACTTCACTTCCCTTTCTTTAATGATAATTTTATGGCTTTCTTTGTCAATACTTGGGTAATACATGTTTCCTTCCTTTGTGGTTTTATTTTTCTGTTGTAATACAATGTGTTCATTTTCCATCATGAGCTCACTGAACACACCTTTCCTTCTATCAATCTTTTCTTTTTTCTCTACTTTTTGACAGCTCTTGTGACAAAGCTCTGACAAATTGCAGTTCCCACAGCAAGGAGCCGGCGTGTCCTCTATCAGTCCCTGGGATCAGAGTTACACTCTCTACCCTGAGGTTTTCTCTCTGAGATGTTTCACAAGAGCAGCAGAAAAGAGCATGTCCAAACACAGGCTGCGGTCCGCTTTGTGGAGAACTGATTGGATTATTCACAGCCAGCCACCACGTCAATGCCAGCAGCGAGTTTCAGTGTGTTTGGTGGCTGCAGAGCAACATCCTGTTACTCTCCACCTGTTTTTGTGGTTTTGGCACTCACAGGGCTCACATGGATGACTGGCATGATGTGTCATTGTAGGCTTGGTCATTGTTTAAGACTTCATTGACCACAATAAAGATTTTGCAGCGCTTGCTTTGTTGCTTTCCTGATATTTCAACATAGACTCATTAAAACGTTATTTTTAATCCACTCACCTGGCAGTGAACGAAACGGAAACGAACTTTGGAGCTGTGAATCATCCGGCCATAATTCTTCACATTGATACTGCTTTTCTTCCAGCCGCTTGCCGGGTCATAGGGGAATGGTGGATCCCATTTTATATTCTCTATCGTCTGCAGATCTTTGGAGGACATTTCCTGCAATCATAATCACGATGTCGGTGAAGTTTGAACATGACAATGATTAAACCAGTCAGACCAGCTGTTAAAGTCGGTCAGAGAGACAGCAATAAAAAATCAAATCGTGCACAGATTGACATTTGTAGGAGAGCAATTTTGTTTGGTATGCAGATGATAGGGTTTCATGTTAGTGCCGTTTCCTGCGAGCCGACGGAGGGTCTTACCTTCCTGGGGGTGACAGTGCACAGGATATTGATGATACTGTTGGACTTCTCCTGTCCCTCTTGGGGATTCTTCTTGCGAAACAGGCGACTGCTGCTCAAGAGAGAAGAAAACCACGTGTTAGCACTCACTTTCCAGTGTTTACCATCTAGTCCATGTTTGCCTTTCAGTTCAACTTCACGACTGCAGTGTCAACAAGGAATATTTCCTGTTCACAGTCATTTGTTACTGTTGTCAGATGGAGAGATGACCTAAAAAAACAGTCTTTGCTCTATTGTTTGAATTCATAAATTCAAGGTCAGTGACTTATTTTTCTGTTTTCCTCTTTTTTTTACATTATAATCAAATGACAGTGACTCTGGACCCACTGGCAGAGTCAATGAATCATGGTTTCTATCTCATGTCATATAAATTAACCAGAGCCGCTTCCTTTGTCCTCATTCCATCAATGCCAGCCATTTAAATGATAAGAACAATCAGGTCTTGTGTTTCTGATAGTTAGGATATGCATAGGCAAATCAGCGTTCAATGTCCCTCTTTGTTTTGCATGACCCTCATCTGTTACCATTAGTGTCACAGCTTTATGAGGAAGCTCCCCACGCTGCAATGATAAGGCTCAGGGACTGCTTTTACAATCTCGGTTTGTAGTTTATCTGCTTATCTGCACATATGTGTTTCAGTGTCCTTTGTACAACAACCCAGGGCTTTGTCTGCGCAGTGGGAATCAAGGCCTGTCTAATCAGGAAGTCCATGTCTGTGATGCTTTCCCACTACATCTCTTTTTTACAGCTCACTTGTGCACAGAGAAAAATGCGATAACCGTGTACACTGATGCAATCTGCAGTTGCAAAGTGAAAGAGGAATGTAGATAATAGACAGGTAGAGATTTGCACACCCAACATTCTCCAAGTCATTGCTGAGGCATTCAACAGCTACTCACTCCTCTTCTCTGTGGGGAATACCTGAGTCTGGCCTAATTCACTAACACAAAGAGTTAGTAGGGACCACGGCAAACAGGAACACTGAATGTATTGTTCACGCTCAACCATCGATCCAACTTGGAAAGCGTATCAGTGTTCAAGCTTGAGCCGTTAGGTTTTTGAAACCCAGTGGGGGGTTTTATTGGGTTTTTATTTGAAAACCAAGAGCTACATGGCATGTTTGACAAAACCAGACCCTGAATCATCACACTGGAGCAGAGGCTAATTAGAATCAGATGTGGTGGTCTAGCAGAGTGGGCTGTACCAAGTGTAACATGCCCAGGCATATAATAATCCCAGAGGATTAAAGAAAACCAGATAGAAATCCAAGTATAACCCGTTAATGTCAGTCAGATCCTACATTCATGTTCAAAGCCTTCAGGTCAGATCATTACAAGCTGTTAACTTGTACATCAGGAGTCATAAACCGGATATCATCAGTCAATAATTATAATTGCCCACATGTGATCATGATAATGAATGGGGTCAGGTCCTGATTTTGGAGGGAAACCAGATTCACTGACAGCTGCTGGCAGATCATCTTCACAGAGATGCAAAGAGGAGGCAAATGGTAACTGGATCATTGACACCGTTGGCCAGGCGGGCACCACTCAGGCACGACTCCGGGACTATCCCGTATTACCATATGATCCTGACCCTGGCCTCACAAAATTCACAACCTCTGTTTAACCCCACTGCTCAAACCCTGAGAAATACCAAGAATTCCTTCCAGCTGAAATGCAAAGTCTAAAATAACAGCAGTCAAGGGCATGACGTGTACTCCGTATAGAGCAAACACACTGACACAAGTACAGTAAGAACGCCTGGACAAGTTGGATTGTTCTTACCTGTTTCTGCGTATGAAACTCTTGCTGGAGAATCTGAAGTTATGCTGGGGGACACATGACATGCTGCTCCCCATGCTGCTGCGCTCTGTGGGGCTTTGCGCTGCTCTATAGACAAACTGTACTCCTTCTGTGATGGATGAGTGTAATCCAAGAGTGCAGTGTGCTCCCTGCTGAAGTCTGACTTATACTGAGTGAGCACTGGGCAGGGTGAGGGCTGTATAGTCAGACCTGTGAGAGTGACTGCGTAGGAGGGGTGGAGTCTGGGGCTGTGTCACAGGCTGTGTGTGTGTTTGTGTGTGTGTAGCGAATAACCAGTAGGACTCACACCTTCTGTGAGTTGCCTCTGTCTGTTAAATCAATCCCAACAACAAAGACAGGGGGGTTCAGGGAGAAGTGTGCCTTTTCACACCTTCCAGGAGCCAAATGGAGCTCATTGTGGGTTGCCACTGAAATGAGTGGTCACTAAACACACTGGATGGTGTGTGTCAATCAAAGGGGAAGATGGGAGCTTCCACTGGCATGCCCAGACATGAAAAAATGCCTGCAGCCTTAAGGAGTCTATTTATTATTGGCCCACATGCTTGAAACACATCAGTGTCATTTTGAAACTGAGGTATCCAGGAAGTATTATATTACTATGAACTTCCCTGTTTTGTGGTTTTACTAATTTAAAAAGAAAATACACTATAGATGTTAAAAATAAGCAAAACCTCACTATGATATTTAAACCAGGGGTACAAATGTTTTAGGTATCACATTGTTTTATGAGATGTGAATATCAGTCTTGTTCTGCCTTTGTTCTCTATGGGATATTTGTCTTTAGCCTTTCATCACTTCTAGGTCAGTCGTCTGTCAGTGTGTGAAGGGAAGGGAAGATAGTTTAAACAGGATGCTTGTGTATTCAAAGCCTCTCATTTTCATAAGGCAAGAAGTGTATGCAAACAGTGTCCTATTTGCATGTAAGGTGTTTGTTCCTAATTCATATATGAGATATCTACAAACTAAAAGGTGAAACCCTCCCTGACAAAATGATTGATGCACAAGCCTAAAATACACTTTAAGTAGGTAAATACAGCTTTTCTTCCTCAGTATTTAATTTTTTTTCTTAATGAATGTACAGTATAATGGAATAAGGTGTTTGAGTTGATAGTACAGTCAACATTAAGTAAAGTTAGTTGTAAGTAAGCCTTTAAAACGAAACAACTTAGGTTTTAGGTTGCAACACCCATGACTCACACTAGAAAACATTATCCTTAAATTTACAGTGACAAGTGGACTTATCAATCAGACGGAGGAGTCAAACACTCGTGATCATCCTGTGTTTACTCACTTATTAGGTCATTGCTATTAGCTCCTTTGGTCATAAAATGAAACAGGCACAGCTCCCTGTCAGGTAAAGTCAACCTGTTCAACCAGATTGTTAAAACGGATGCACCCGAGGCAGCAACAGTCATCTGTCTGTGAAAAACCAACTGCAGAGTCATTGTCACCTTCCAGCCTCTAAGACACTGTAGTATTGTTCTCTAAACCCTGTTTGATGGGCTCCAGAGCTCATGACAAGATCACGTAATTTAATCAGTGAAGAATACTGATTGAGCTGCATGTGATGTAACTGAATATAAAACATCTTGGTAAGTGACAGACAAGATGGAAAGCTGACCAAAGAAAATAACTTTTATCGCATCAGTAGATGAAGTGCAGACTGATAATATAGATTGCCAGCATCTTATCTTGCCTCCATTTCACCGACTTAATGTCTGCCTCTCACATGATTAGCACTGAGTGGGGTTTGTTCTTCTTTAGAAAGCAGAATTACAAGTAGAAAGAAACCGTGTGAAACACTTCAACCTCCAACAAGAAGGGACAGGACAGATCAGTGTCATGACCGCTAAAAACACGATGTGTCATATAAAATCGGCCCTAACTTATCACAACTTGTCATTTAGATACGTAGCTTGTTAGCCACAATGTTAGAAACTTGGTTAAAGAGCCACCTAATTAACAAGAATACCAACAACTTTTTAATTTTATTAATTAAAATAATTAAAGTTACAAAGGAAAAATATTTGCTGTATATTTTGGAGAAATAGATTCCCTCTGTATTTTATCTTCTACAGAAAATTCAGATAGTGAGGTGCAAATAACTGAAAACAGTGCCATTTTATTTACTGTCAATACATTTTATAAACACAGTTACCATCCTTTTATATATATAATAATAATATATACTATATATATTATTTCTGCTGTTTACTTTCAGCCTTTACTTGTTGCTGACCTCATAGCTGAATACTAAATCTTTATTTTTTATTTTTGTATCTGTGAGTCCTTAAAGGGACCCTCTGAGTCAGTGTAATCCTGGTAGCTGTTTGAGGTCCCTGTTTGTCTTTAGTTTCATTTAAATTCAAAGTAATCTGATCATTTTACTGAATAATCCATCTGATTACACATGCAGTGTAATTCAACCAATGATTTAATCATTTATATTCACGTGCAAGCATATTTCCTGTGTATTGTTGATCATCACGGAAAAGCATTAGGATGGACGAGATAGTACATGTAGCCCGTATGGTGACTCATACTTCTGTAAGTATCCCTAGAATATGAGGAAGGCAGCCAACTGAAAAAAACGAAACTAGGGAATTTCTGCTTTGAGGTCAATCCTGTTTCAGTCGGACGTTATAGGCAAGGTGCATCATCCAGTCTTCACAAAGGGTACAGATTAACCAACTCTTTCCCAAGAATTCCAACATTCAATCAGAAACTACATTACATCAGATAAAAAAAATGTAAGTGGGTGGACAAACCTGCCCCTAAAATACAGTAACAGTTTAGGCATAACCATAAACTTCATGACAAACATTTTTGTTCATCTATGCAAAGTCAGTTGGTCCAAAAAAGAAAAAGAGTGTCAGTTGGTCACAATGATTTTATCTGACATGAAACATCTCAACAAATATTGTATTTGTTGACATAAAATTTGACCCAGATATTCAAGGTCCTCAGAGGATTAGTCATTGCCAAAAATTTCCAAACAACAACTCTTGACTTCAGGATTATCTCTGAAACTAATGACTCAATCCCAGTCAGTCAATTAAGAGGTGTTTAAACTTGTGAGACGCTAACACGCAAAATGTTAGTATCTTCCACTAACATGCTGTTCATTAGCATATTACCATCTAACTATAGTTATGTGTATATGCTGAGATGCTGAAGGCAACTTTTGCATGTAAACATGCTGTTTGTTAATATGCTAGCAGTGCTGAAGTTGATGAGGTAATAGTAGGGTTGGGTTATGTTTGTCATGTTTACAAGTTTACATTAATGATTCATTGATGGTATTCATAACTTTGTAAGTGGAAATGTTTTTAAAATCTCTGAGATGACAAATTGCGGCATAAACAGAATTTTTTCTTTAAATATCAGAGCTTATGAAGTTACCTTTTAAACTTTATTTTGTCGTTTACTCTGTCTTTTCCAAAAGCGAAACTGAAAGACGATAAAAACAAACATTGAACCAGTTCCAAGTTCAATGTCCATTACTTGTGTCATAACTTGTAACATAAAGGTGACGTATGTGTTGTTTACGTGACCTGTTTAAAATACAACCTACAGATATCAGTTTGATGGCAGCATCAGATGTCTTTAAACAACCACTGAACAGAGGATAAACCCTTTCGATTTGAGTAACAACATTATTTTTACTCTGGCGACACTCTCAGACCAAACTGTACATTTTTTCCCTTCTAGTGGTGAAACAAGTTTGTTTCTCCATTTTACAAACATCGAAAAATTTTGGTTCTGATGTGTAACGAGTCTCATGGGGCCAGTATACACGTGGGATCATTGTCTGAAACCTCCAGAGCTGCGTCTGAAAGTTTTTGTAACATTTCAAAACCAACAATTCAACAAGCAACATATCGTACAAAGTGCTTATTTTCAAGCAGACCATGTCCTTCACATGGTGACTACAGACTTTTATAAATGTGCTTGTTGTTGTTATATAACTCACTTTGTGGGTAAGGTTAGGTTACCACAGTAGATTGCACGCCTACAGACGTGTGTCATATTGTTTGATGGGAAAGGGGAAATACCGGGTGCTTTGCCAAAAGCAACAGCATATCTAGAAAGACAAACAGCCCATTCATTTTTTCCTACCGTATTTCAGATGGTATATCCTGAATGAGCTGTTTCCTAACAATAGCCCACATAGTTTCCCATTAAAAATAATGACTTTTTATTATCTGGTATGTTTCAGTTTCTCAGTCTGTGCTCACCAAAATAATGTTAGATTGGACCCATCTCTGTACCAACGTAGAGGACAGTTTGGGTTTCTTTAAAGTTTAGTTTAGTCATTTTATTAGATGTTTCACATCTGCTCAAAACAAGAAGCCTAAATTGACAAAATATTCATAATGTCATTCCCTCCATGTGTGGTGGGGTTGAACTTTGGCTCTCCCTGAGAAGTCACTCGCTTGTGTTTATCCAGACTCAGCGGGTGAGAGCAGCGGTGCTAAAGTCACACCTCAGGCCACTAAAACAGAGTCTGGATATGAGGCCCCCAACATCAGGTGTCCAACAGAGAATCTGACGTGCCAAAGTTCTCACACAGGACGACCATAAAGGAATCTTAATTGGACCCCGGCCCTCCTTTGAAGGCAAGATCAGTCAAAGTCTGATTAACTATCTCAATTTCTAAATTCAGTAGATCCCAGTTTCTGTCACACTCCACCAGTTTATCTGATTATAGTAAACTAGAGAGAAGAGGACTGTTTTTATTTAGATGTAACAGATATGACAGACTTACAAACATAATCACACACTGTGAATGTCGGGGTTCTTACGTTGATATGATCTTTTTTCATCATCTATTTTTACTTCAACTTTATGGAAAAAAAACTAAACAAAGAAGTCAGCATTAAGACTACCTACAGGCTTGTGTTGTGGTGACATGTCAGACATGGTTTAGAATTTCCGAGGAACTCTGCTGACGTCTTAACTATTAAAATGAGAGATAGAAAAAAAAACTGTGTGAAACTGCTACAGTCTCACTGCTTAGATTAATACCAAATATCTACTGCAGATATTGTACTAACCTTTTAATATACTTTTAAGATTTTCTTAGTCTAATCTATCTGACTTAATATATACTGCGCATAATTAAAGGAATACATACATTGTAGGAATTTAAAGGGATACAGAACTTACACTGATAAAAGCAGCATAATTATATAATGGGGTCATGTTTGATGCTGTCAGAGGTGTTGATTCAACTAGTTTTTAATGTTGTCAAGCACATTTTTACAGTAACTTGTTAAGTGTGTTTTTTTAGTGTTCAGGATGTAATTGTGTGAGTACTGTTTGAGTCTAAAAACAGAGCAGCTTTAACATCACATCATTGAACAGTGTATACTCAGCATATAGTATATTATAGTTAAGGTTATATTCTGTTTATTTTTTATATATGAATTGGGTTGTTTAGTTACTGTATATAATTTATCCTTTAATCGCATTTGTTTCTTTTACTTCATTGTTTTTTTATTTTGATTCATGTCAAGTCGCTACTCTAAACCTTTAATTTCTATCTATCTATCTATCTATCTATCTATCTATCTATCTATCTATCTATCTATCTATCTATCTATCTATCTATCTATCTATCTATCTATCTTATTTAATTTATCTGTATTTGCAACTCATGCACCAAGAGGCTGCAACTTTCTGGTTTCTTTGTACTTCTGTAATTCGGCTCACATTGACTTGAAACCCCCCTTCTAAAAATTGTCATACCTCTGTTTAAGTTGACAGAACATAAATCTACTGTAGTTGCTTTTTGACTGCAGGGTTATTGTACTTTCACGTGTCTCTCTCTGTTATTTTGTTCACCCACTGTAGGTCTGCCATCAGGCACACATCTTGTTTTTGTGTTTTTGAGCATTAAAGCTTTCAGTTTTATTGTTACTGTGAAGAACATAAGGTAAATATGATCAGTACAGTCATAGTTTCAATGAGGTTGACAGATTTTCCATTGCAGGCCCGGTCTTATCTTAAGCAGCATGTCAGACGGTGTATGGGCTTCTTGCAGAAGGTGCAAAGGTCCAGTTGACACAAAAGTCCAGACAGGGTGACAGCATCTCCGTGACCTGATAAGGGTTGTACAGAGACTGACACCAGGAGGAAAGAGGAGAGGCTCCAGTAGCAGGAATGCTGAGAGGATGAAGAGAAGGAACTGACCGCTCCCCCCCCGGATCAGCTGCAGCAGCTCCTCCAGAGAGGGTGACAGCATCTCCACGACCTGATAAGGGCAGCAGCTCCTCCAGGGTGAGCACATTCATCTGGACAGGTTGTAAACTCATTAGCATCTTCATAGCAGCCGAAGTGACTCACAGCTACTGTAAGCAGAAACCAATACAAGCACATATTACATGTAGAGTAATAATCCAACCAAAATCTAACTTTCAGTTTCCTTCTCTTGAAAGTTGGGCGTAAAAAGTTGGCAGTTTTGTCTTTCATAGAGAAGGATGCTCGATGCTGGTCTCCTGGTTATTCCTTCAGTTAACAAAAAGTCAGCTGGCTTCAGAGTATTTGCCTACCGTGCCCCTTATCTCTAGAGTGGTCTTCTATTACATGTCAAGAAGTACGTTCTGTTGACATCTTTAAATCAAGACTGAAAACCTTCCTTTATTCACTTCATGACAGCCTCCCCTAAAACTTAGCCGGGCCCATCACCTTTTAACATCCATTTAACATTGATGTTTTTAATGTGGTTGTTTCACTTTTGATTTTATTATTGTAAATTGATGGCTGTATGTTTCATACTCTTTTTAACTGTAAAGTGTATTGGGACCATGCTGCATGGTGATTCTGCACTTTAAATAAAATTGATTGATTGATTGAGAAGAGTCAGTGGATTCAAACAGTAACAGGGACAGATAGTCAATAGAAACTCCTGCAGCATAATCCAGTTCTCTGCTGTCCTTCCTGCTTCTTATGGTCCAAAGAGTCTTATTGTTCTTTTATTAGTCTTTTTATTTTACTGTTAAATACACCACTTCTTCAAACCCTCTGGAAACTTCTAAGCTCTGCTGGAAACTTCCTGTTATTAGTCATATTTTACTGATATCATAAATGTTAATAACATACAGAGCATATAAATGGACAGCAGAGAAGTGGATCATGTCGCAGGAACGTTTTGAGATTTTTGTCACAATTAGAATTTGTCGTAACCAACGTGATTTGATGGTCTTTTTCGTGAAGATGGGAACAATATATATGTATATATATATATATTTTTTTAAAAGCCATCAATTGTGTTTGATTTGGGTGGAATATCATTTTAACAGCAATGTTGTGGAGCTTGCATTCAAATAGTACAGTTCCATGTTTTTTTAATTACATTTTTGCAGGTTTTTACATTACAAGTTATCAATTTTGTCACTTATTTCATTCATCCTGCCACATTTATACATTTATACAACTTTTGCTTTTGACATAACTAAGAAAATAAAGAAAAGGTTCTGCGGTACTCTTATTTTACTGTTCCACTCCATCTATTTCCATGACCCATTAACTCCAGTTTCTTTTTAATTCCTCCTCGCTGTTTTTCAACTTATAAGTGATTCTTTCCATTTCTTTGATCTCTTTGACTGTTAATTTCCAGGTGTTAATAGATGGTGGTTTAATGGCCAGCCAGTTCTGTGTGATTTGTTTTAATGCGGCTAAGCAAATTATTGAATACAGATATTTATCTCCTTCCCTCTCTATTTCTAGTGGGATGCTACCTGATATAATATTGGATGGTTTAACGGCCTCTTTAAATGGAAAATATTCGTGACCTTGTCCTGAACTGCCCCCCAAAACCCTTTCAGCATTCGGCGCCCTGTCTGATCGACTATATTTTGATATAATTTGGGTGTTAGGAGAAGCCTCATGTTAATTTTTTAAGCAAATTCTTTCCAATATTTTGATTGTGTTGTCTTAAAAACTCTTTTACATACTTCTTTCCAATCTTCTTCGGAAATTGTTGTTGCCAGTTTCGTTTCCCATTTCTCTTTGGTGTTGTCCACATTTACCTTTGTTTCCTGTAGGATTTTGTACAGTTTTGAGATTTTACTATTTTCACTTTTTCTATTTTTGTTAATGAATTCCAGTAACCCATGAATTCTCTGACTCTGTTCTTCTTTCTGCTGTTTCATGAGACAGCTCCTTATTTGTAAATATTTAAAGAAATGATTGTTACCTATATTAAATTTAGTTGCTATTGTTTCAAATGATATTATTTGTAATCATCTGTAAATACACTTACAATCCCTTTCCTGCCCATTCGTCTAGTAATTTATCCATTTTATTAGGCAAAAAATATTTGCTATCTCTCTCAAATATAAGCATTAAGCAAAAATGTACAGTTCCATGTTGTCTCATAAAATCTGCAATAAATAACATAATCCAGAGCAACTGAGAGAAAACTAAAAATGATAAAGTTTTGGAAATTTGCAAACTTATTTTCTCCTCTGACATCTGACATCATGTTAACTGTGACCTTAACATTTCACAGATATCTGCAACCAACATTGGTTTTTACAATATCCATTCTTTAGTATAGCAAAGCCTCACACTAACACACACACACACAGATGTATCTCCATGTGCTGCCCTCAGAATGTAGTATAAAACCAGCTGTATCTGCAGTCCTAGTCGTCAGTTATTTGTCCCATTCAAACCTGTGGGTATTTTGCATTGTGTGTATTTGGCCTGCGTTTGTGTTTTTGGGTGAGTGGGAGTTCGTAGGTTCAAGCGTGTGCAGAGGCAGCCACAGGTGTGAATGCCATGTGACTGAGGTCAAGAAGGGTAAAGTGAGAGTGTTCAGCTGTCTGCTTAGATCACAGTGAAAGAGGAGAATGTTGGGAAGGTACCAAGCAACAGTGTATAGTGAGCCTAGCAACACAACCTTTAGTGTGTGTGTGTGTTTGTGTGTGTTTTCATCGGGTATTTAGCTGCTTCTCCAATCCAGAATGACATGTGGTGGGTCCAGTGAGACACATACTGGAAATGCAGGGATAAAACCTGCTGTTTTAAGTTACAGGATGTGTTTAAGATTTTGTCCCACCTAGTGTGTGTTTGTGTGTGTGTGTGTGACAAAAACAAACTACTTTTGGTGACAAATTTCAGACTAAAGACCAGTCCCATTGGGGACAAAAGCTATGCCCCCAGTGGTCAGTGGTTAAGATTAGGTTAAGTCTCCAGAAAATGAATGCAAGTCTATGTAATGTCCCCAAAGGTGACCTAGGTCAATGTGTGTGTGTGTGCCTTTGAGACATTATCACATCTGAAAACATCTTTATTTAATTTTTTACAGTGTATTGCTCCATTTCGCAATAGTGCAAAATTCAATATTTTAAAGTTCCTCATAAATAACAAACATATCATAAATAAACAATTATCACCACGTTAAACACAAACTAAACAGAAGCTATAGTCACATTGAAATTGCACAAATGGATTCAAGATAACTTGAGCAATCTTTCTATTTACAGTCCCACAAAAGTCTCCATTAGACAATCACAGCTCCTATTCTACTGGGTCCGCTCGAACACATAATGGAAAGTATGATAGATTTACATAAACAGAACCGGATCAACAAAATCCTTCAAAAAAAGGAAAAAAAAAGGCAACTTCTCAGAAGTTTAAAATGGTATCACTGCACTACACATGAAATGATGGTTATTGACTCACAGTTGAGTCAAAAAGACAAAAGTGATCCATTTGTTTTAGACAATGCACGTTCAGTGGCGACATTATGAAATCGCCCACCGCAGGTTGTACAGTCAGTATATTTGTGGTTAATTATACAGTTGTCACATTTATGGTTCAATAAGAGTTGGATCCTGTTCAACAATGAGGAATCATATCAAGAAACCACAATTAACTGCTGTGAAAGGGAATACGACAGCACCAAGTATCAACAGCATCACTCATTCAGTGTTACTATACTGTAGGTAAATCAGTACTTGCGGCTCTTATGTCATTTTAAACTGTCATGGATCATATCCACCTTCATGTCCTTCAACAAATAACTGAGAAGTAGGATTAAAGACAATATTGTCTGTTGATTGACTGATCAACAGGTTTGAAAGAAACTAAAGCCTTTTTCACAAATGTAGCAGACATATAAGGTACAGTATCACGTGAGGTCATGCTTGTGGCAGTGAGGAAACATTACCAAACACAAATGAAATGCTGCATATCAAATGCAACAGTCAGTCCTCTTATCCAGGAGAAACTCACAAATGCGCACAAACCTTCCCTCTCACACGTAGACATTCTCTTAGTCATCTCCATTGATGATATGCACATCACACACCTAAATAAATATATTAAAACACTCTTAAATAGGCATAGGTCTCATCTGTTTCTTTCTCTAAGCATCTTTAAAATGAAATATATTAGAATTTATACATCTTTATAAATACATATAGTTCAACATAATTATTCTCTGTTTTTATAAAAAAGGTTTCAAACTCATTTACAGTTGTGAGGGCCTGGTTTCTCTATGTTGGTGTCCATGCTCTCCTGCAGCGTGGGAAGGATTTATAACATTACCTGTTACTACCACCTAGTGTGGTATAGCAGCACTACCACATTTTATCCTCCTGTTGGGAGTCAATGCCAATATGTAAACATGCATGGTACAACCAGTCAAAAGCTACATTCCAAAAGTAAAATCATTCATTTTCTCTTTTTTTTTTTTATACACATTATTGCAAAAAATCCTGACATCAAAAAGAAAAATCTTTCAGAGGACGACAACATCAAACCAAAAACATTTACATTACGCATGACAGAATTCAGTGTCCACCAAGTTTCACGTTTAGTGTGTCAAACACTGGAGTGGTGGGTGGGGGGGGAATGAGGCTCGGGGGGGAAATAATGGTCACACGTCTTGATCCAGGAATATCTGTACTCTGTAAAGAGAGGGAGCTGGTATCTGTCGGGTGGAGCTGTACAGCGGAGTTTCAGGCATCCAGGTTCGATACAGTCCAGTCCAGAATTAACCGCAAAACTTGGCAAAAAGCAGCCAGAGCAGAAATATAAAAAGTTTAAGGGGAAAAATAACAGAAGATAATTCTAAAAAAAGGATGGTTAGCAGAATTATTGCCTTTTTTTTTTGCATTTTTTGAAAAGCCAATAGAGTGAGTAAACTCATTTTGGTCTACTGTATATGTCACCTATCAACATTGGTGTATTTATGGTGCTATCTGGGCTTCAATTACACTGAATTTAAGAGCTCAATGGATTTTTCAGGAAGCATCTGATGTGTTAAAAAATGAAGAGTTACTTGTGGAACATTTCTTTTGAGATTTTTGTAGATTTTTAGATTTTTTTTTTTATTGCTGCGATAGGCCAAATCTTCACCAAGGGTGCCACTGATTCTGGAGGGTGCTGTATATTCACCAAGCCTAAATCACACCTTCCCTCTGTCTCCTCTCTCCCCTCCATTCATGTATCTTGTCCGTTCCCGTCTCTCTCTCTTCCTCCTCTCCCTCTCAAACAGAGCAATTGCGTCTCTTCCCAGAGCCAGTCTGGGATGTAGCAGCAGAGGCTGAGGTCAGCCAAGCAGTGACCCCGTGTCAAAGGCTGGTGGAAGAAACCGAGAGGGTGGGCGAGGAGGGCGGCGGGAAGTTCAGCAGCTCCAACACAGCCACGCCCACGCTGCTGCGCCGCGTGAACATGCAGGAGGCCGCGACCCATTTGTTGCTGCGCGGGTTGTACTTCTCGATGGAGTTGAGACTGGAGCTGCCATCGTTACCTCCCACTGCGTATAACCAGCCATCCATAGCCACCAGGTCATGGGTGCTCCTGGAGGGAGAAAGAAACCAGTTCAAAATACCTGGATTGTGAACTTCTAGTTTTAGTTTTTAATGACTATGATTTTAACACTAACTGACAATGAAGAGTGAGCCCCTCACGCCACACAGTTGTGGACTGGACACAGTTGTGGACTGGACACAGTGCCGTAAATACAAATTTAGCACAGCAGAAGGACCAGTGGGAAAAAAAGATAAATTTTTCCTCTATTAAGGCATGTAGATTTAAGTCTGAACTAGAAATACCCCTTTTAGGTTGTATGTCTCCGCCAACCAGTCAAGTTACAGTTTACGTCCATGTCCATCCAGACTCTTACAGAGGAGTACAGATGACTGACAGAGAGCTTCGTCACATGGTGCAACGATAATCACCTGAAGCTCAATATCAGCAAAACCAATGGGCTTGTGGTGGACTACCAGAGGAACAGGAGGCCCCCGTCCTAGCTTTCATCCAGTGAGAGGAAATGAAGAGGGTGAACTCATATAAGTACTTTGGGAAAGCAAAATGCAAAGAAGCTACAAATTCTAAAACGTAGATGCTTCACACACGCCTTCATCTTTTTAATCTGTACAATGTTTTATTCAGATTTAACGATTTAATAGTGTATGAAGATTTTCAATCAACATTTTTATATCATTGTCAAGTTACAGCAAGATAATTTGGGCCAAGATAACTGTAATTATTTCACACTGGCACGTGTCTGAAGTAGAGGAGCGATAGATTAGTAGTAAATACAGTGTGATGTTCTGGACTGTGTAAATGGAGCCTCTCAGCAACTGAACAAGAAAAGTGCTCAAAGTCACACAGCTGATAAAAATCCATGGTTTATTCATGAACTTGCACAGTCAACTGTCTTCAGGTTTCCCTGCTCCTACAGTATACTGACTCACACACAAGCAAGTGTGTGTCTGAGTGTGTGTGTTTGTCAAGGTCTGGGGAACAAGTAAATTTGCTGATGTTTCCACAAATTCAAAACTGCTACATCTCTAAATCTCACTACTTGATGCCGATCTTGTATCAATACAATACCGTGAGGGTGTGTGTGTGCGCACGACTGTTTGCACCCACAAAACAAGTATCATCTTCTAAGAAAAGACTAAGAAAGACTGTTGTGGAAAAGGGGTGGTTTGACATTTATGCAGTTAGGGAGAGATCAAAATGCCCCAAATCCCACAGTGGGAAGAGTGAAGATTTTCCACAGAGCAAAAATAATCACATGGCAACCCTTCTGACAAGACGGCACAACAGTTTTGTTTTTTAGCTTTTTTGAAAAGGAGATTTAATTTGAGGCTGATGCATTTTAGCATCACTCATCACTGAATTGGAATAGTACAACCAGGCCGTCCTGATGGCTCAGTTCTCTAAGGTCGGTCACTCATATGTCACCTCCTCTCCCATCTTTTCTCTATCAATATCAGTATCATATGAACAAATTAAAAATACTAGTTGGTGAAACTAGTCTAAAAGTTGTGTAAAAATGTGTTGCGTTTTATGCACATGTAATAGAAGTTGCGAGTCTTTCTTACTGATACAAATAAAGCACGGTCTTGTAATGAGTCATGTAACAGTGCCATAAAGTGTATTTTAACTTAGTAAATAGCGCTTCAGTCTTAGATGCTTCTTTACTCACTCTGGTGGTTCTCATTAGAAATTTTTGCTGATGCAAATCACGGTGTTCAATTTTGTTCAAAATTCATAGTCACTGGCTGTGTAGTTTGTTAACCCTTTTCCTGAGCTAAGTCGTCACATCACTGTTCAAATGCACTTCAGTATCTACGTCTGTAAGTGAACACATCACTGTTCATATGGTCCGATATGATTCTGATGATCTTCAATTCAGTTGTACGTTCAGCGCTGATTCTTGTTCAAACTGTTACATTCAGTTCAGCACAAAACTAGTCTATACAAGCACTGCACATGAGGTTAGTAGCTCAGCAGTCTATTATGTATGAAACAGTTATCAAATTAGGATTGTTTCTGTAGTTTTTGCTGTCTTTTAATAAGCCTCAACGAGGACAAAATGTATTGTGAATCAAATATTAGTCTGTACATGTACAACAAGGGGTCTTTCCGGTCAAATGGTTAAATCAAGTTCTGGCAGTTAGAAATTTTGTATTTGCCGCATTGTTCACAGTGGGTAGAGTTCATTTCACTTCTGTCCTTATTATACTATAACAGTTCTGAAGGACATACTTCTACTGCGTCTATTCTGTTTGTGCTACTGTGACTTCCGACTGCAGACTAACCTGCGTATGTTCATTGGGGCCACTCCCTCCCAGGTGTTGGTCTTGGGGCTGAACCGTTCCACAGAGTTCAGGCAGCTGGTGCCGTCATTTCCTCCTGCGACATACAGCATACCGTCCAGCACGGCCACCCCGGCGCTGCTGCGCCGACTCAGCATGTTGGCGATGGCTGTCCATGTGTTACTCTGTTCATCCAATCACAATGCAGAGCATGGGACACATTTAGATTCACCCATAATGTTTTTTTCTTCCACATTCATTTGATGTAAACCTGGCAACAGACAAGTTTCTTTGATGATAAATTTAACAGCATACACTTTACCTGGGGCTCATATTTCTCCACTGTTGCGAGATGTGAGGAGCTGTCGTAACCTCCCACTGCATACAAGCTGCCATCTGGAGGGGAAAAGGGAGTAAACGCTCACAATGTAAATATTAGCAGTCAGATACCAAGGTAGCAACTCCCTCTTGATTTCAGACATTAAAATGTAGACAGTGAAACATAAACACACAGTGGAACAGCATCTACTTAATAGTATGTTTGTTCCTAGTTCCTACCCAGAGTTGCTACTCGGACATATCTCCTTCGGGTGCTCATGGCAGCAATTGAGGTCCATGTACTGGTCAGAGGGTCATAACGCTCTGCACTGTAAGAGGAGAAAAAGACTTACTTATAGTGACACTCAAATATTGTCCTATTTAGATAAAATATCTTTGAGACCTGGCCTCGAAAATAGCATCAGAACACACAAAACTGCAAGAAGATACAACAACATACTAAATCTGACTGAAAACTATCAAGATGTTCGGCATTTATCACTAAAACATCGGTCTGTGTGTACCTGTTGAGGCAAGAAGCTCCATCATAACCTCCAGCAGCATACAGCAGGCCATGCAGGACCGCTACACCCAAACAGCTCCTCCGTGTTCCCATGGAAACCTCAGGTTGCCATGAGTTAGTGATGGGGTCATACGACTCCACAGTTGCAAGGTCTGACGTTCCATCATACCTGCGGAGATTTGGACAAATGAATCAGAAATGTCCTTTTAATGACTGGTGCTGAAGTGTCAGTATGTGTCAGCTTTGACTGATCTCTGAATAAAAATGCAATGAACAGCAACGGGGGGGAAAAGGCATTTTGCACAGAGGAAAGACCTGAAACTGATGAGACTGTTTGTTTTTGCATTGCATTTTACATGTAAATCATTTATATATTCCACCTGCCAAAGCTTCCTCCTTACAACAGTGAGGTTGTAATTTAAGTAAATAACTGAGTAATATGTGTATGAGTAAGAGATGACAGCTAAGGTTCCAGATAAGGTTAACTCGTTTTGAGGTCAAAGGTCAACATTGTGCTTCTCATCGCTCACCCTCCAACAGCATAGAGTCTGTTCCCAATGGCTGCCACGCCCACCCGCGCCCGCCGAGTGGACATGGATGCCACCATGTGCCAGCGGTCTGTCCTGGTGTCATATGCCTCGCAGTCTCCATGGATGGCAAACAGGCTGCCACCACCTGGGACACACACACACACACAACGAAATGCTTAAAACATGAAAATATACAGTGATGTTATGAGCATGCAGACATTTTTGGCCAATGTTGGCCATCATTTTAGAGAACTGTTTCCAAGTTGTAGGTTAATTCTGGCTTAAATCCAGGTTCACTCAGTGGTGGATCAAATTTCAGCCTCTACTGCAGTTAAGGAATGGCTTTTATTCTGATACTGATATCTGAATAAATGGTATATCTGTACTTGATATACTGTTTGAACAAGTGTGCTGTAATTGCAAATGCAGGTTTTTATGCAACATTCAACTTCAATTGTATTTACATGTCATTAAGTTGTGAGACAATTCTCGAACTATGAAACACTAAGTTAGATACAACAAGGAAAAAATCATTACTGATCTGGCTACGACAGAAAAGCAGTTGTTCATTGTTCATTTTGTTCAGCTTTAACAGTCAAAGAAGTTCAAACAAATGTTTTACTTAACTGCAAAGCATCCATTAAGACCTGGAATACATTTAAGCTATCAGACATTTCTAGAGAAACCCCAGACAATATCTAATCTCATGATATCAGTATTGTTATCTCATGACTGTAAAAATGCTTCGTGAGTGACATGAGAAGCTAAAGTTAATTCATGTGTAGCTAAAGTGTACCCTGATGGGTACCTTCAGGGACACACTGACCAACGGCGAAGAGCACAGGGCTGGCGCCCTCACAGCGTCGTGGGCGCGTTCTGCTGTTGCTGAGGACTCCCCTCTGCTCAGGCATCAGGTGGTACTTGAGGGCCTCGATCAGCAGGTCCTTGCATTCCGAGTGGTGACGCACCAGCAGCTCTGTATCCACGTTGCTCATCAGGAAGTCTCGCCTCAGCAGCGGCAGCCGCACACACTTCATCAACTAACAGGGGCAGAGGGAAGGTGGGTGGTGAATTGGGGCCAGAACGACATGTGATGGAAATGCAATAGAGACTATGTCAGAGGGATTTTGGGTAACCGTATGTTCAAGTTCGAAAAACAAATCAGTGCTAATAGATCATCTTGGGTGAGGTGAGATGAGTCTTACCCAAGGCACATGTTGCCTGCGTCCATCTATATCATGTTTCACCCAGCTCAACACGGCTCGGTACACTTCCTCTTCAGATGGCACATTGAGATTGTCACTGGAGATCAAGTCCAGGACCTGGATGGAGAGAAGAGAGCACACGGGCAGAGAGACATTTCATATAATAACTTACAAGAACGACTTAGAAGCATTTGCTTCTTCAAAAAATAATGAATACACATTGCCAATCTCTTCACTTAAATACTTTACATATACTCTGCGCATCTTGAGCTACACAGTTAGTCTTCATTTCATCCGACAGTGAAAGCCGCCTCATCAAACACATCAACACAGGAAGTAAAGCCACAGATAATATTAGTTCCTGCATGATGTCGTACCTGACTTTGTCTAGTGAACTGTCACCTCTCTTCCTTCCTCTCTTCTCCTCCCTGCCCTGATTTGTATCATGTTGACAACAACCCATACATTCTGTGCTGGTGAAGTCGAGCGCGGTGTATTTGATGTAGTTGGTAGTTCAGTGTGTCGTGATGCCAGAAAACTAAGTTTGAACACTTTCAAAATGTATTTGTGTAAAAATGATTTGGATGGGGAGGAGTAGTGGCATATTACGCAACTGAATGCTTCCACTCGCATGATGGGTATTGAAAGAAGTATCCTGTTGGTATCGGTATCACTTTAAGGGTACTGGTATTGGTATTGGTCTTGGTATCATAATTTTTTAAACGATACCCAGTCCTAGTCTTTGGCGTTTCAAAATGACACCTGTCGAATTGAATCAATCAGTGAAAAATAAAAGTGAAACAAAATTATTTGAGGTTCGATTTTAACTGAGTATTCACACATAATTCCCTGTGAGCTATATAAAGGTCTGTTTGGTGCGTAGTGGTGCCATGATATATTTAAGTTACCACGTATGTGTATGTGTGTGCGACTGTGGCACAACGAGTGCTGCAGTCTGAGTGGCTGGCTGGCACCGTTCCCAGATCCTCCTAAAGCTGGCAGGTCTGGGTGGGGCCAGAGCAGCCAGCTGCTGCCTTGCCCGACCTGATCAGGGCAACAGTTAGCAGCCTCCCAGGAACAGCCTCCACTAATCCACTGTCACACAGAGAAATACTGCTACTGCTGCTGCTGCCACTGCCCCACTCTGCAGTTTCCTTTACCTCTGCATGCACATACCGCATCACAGTAACTCAAACAAAGTGTGTGTGGGGATGTAAAGGAAAAGGGGCCGAGTTTACGAACTAACAGCCCTTGTAGTATGGCAGCAGAAATATGAATAAAAAGAGATTTCATCTGCGCGAAGACGCTTAAGATGTCTGTATACATTACACACATAGTAATTAGGATGCATTCATCCTGTCTTCTTTAATGATGTCATGCATGTGATGCTACATCCATGAAGCATCACCAAAGCCGGCTAGTCACAATCCTGCCATGCCCTGCCACTTCCTTCACAGCACATGGAAAGAAATATGGGGCATATTTCACAGCTCTGTGAGCTCAGCCAGTACATAAATCCAGATCTGGTGCAGATTTGTGACACACAGGCACAGAACAGCTGCTGACAGAACGGGGCGGTAAGCCAAAGGAAAGAGAGGGACAGAAGAAAAGAAATAAAGAAAAGAAAATTGTCTATTTTTAATTTCTGCCTTTATGCGGCTTAACTTTCAGTGTTTTAACGGACTCTGCCCACACACTCACATTGCAGATTCAGTCTCAGGGCTTTGAAGGCCACAGACAGAGACAGCAAAGCTTGGCGTTTTACTCTTACGGAGCACAATCTCTTTAGTGCTGTGGGGATTGATCCTCCGAGAGGTGAGAAGATAATGGGAAAGTGATGTTGGCAGCTGTTTGTTACTTCTCTCCGCTGCCACTTTGTGACCTGGCGAGGCTCAACAGACATTTGTTGGGAACAGACGCCATTTCACATAAGAGATGATCGTGTTCTCTCTTTTAATCACACATCAATGTGAATCCTCCAATACCTGACTGGAGGAACTTAGCACCTGCTGTGCCGATAGATGTCTGATATTGTTAAGCTCATTTAAAAAGGCAAAAACATAAGAATTAACACAGGACTGAAAATGAGAGAAGTTAAAACATTACAAAATCACAGGCCTGTTTAACAATCCTGTGTGTTGAATTTAGGTTGTGGGACCTCCCTGTTTAAATTTAGATCACAGACTGTGCCTACATTATTTCTTTAACCTTTATTTATCTAGGGGAACAATTGCTCTCTTTTTCAGGAACGCCCTGCTCAACACAAATTCCCACTAAAGGGCTGCCAGCATGACCACAGCCTGATCTGTTGGCCACTGGGCAGCTCTGTGGAGCAACTGGTAATCAAGGTAGAAACCTCCTGGCTCCTGCTGCCCCACTTCATAGTAAACACTGAATTAGCTAGCCTGAAAACATTGGATGACTATAGTGACAGTAAAATATTCAAACCAAAAAAAACAAACCCCTATTGATAGCTAAGAGAAGTAAGCAACACTGTTAGCTCTATAAACAATACAGCAACTGTGAAAATGTAACCAGCTTTGCATAATAACCACTTTCCAGGACAGGAACCATAGCGTTGCCACTGCTGAGCCCAGCTGATGAATAAGTGATAGTTTGAGGCTGAGGTGATGTGCCAGATAAAGTAGTCCATGGCGGCGCAGTGAAATGACAAAATCGCAAGAGACAGTGACTGACGCAGCTAGCCGAGGAAGAAGAGCGTTCTTTCTAATGAGTGTTATAAACACAATGGCATGCTCATGGCCACTTTCCTTTGGGAGTCTCCGTGGTGAAAAACATGTCTGGTGTGGAAACAGGCAGCTGTGCTCCTATTGGTGAGGACAAGGTGATGAAAAATATGCAGCAACAGATTTAAGAGCTTCATAGTACTGTGTTCATCTTTGTGTTTTCTTTAGCATATTTCTAACGACTGGGGGGATTGACAAAGTTGAGCAACCAAAGTGTAGTAAGCAGCAACTTGTCAAGCCAATAATTGTCATGAATTCATAATGAATTACATTTTTAAAGTAATGGCTCAACTGTTGTCACAGACACAGACAAGTAAACACAGACCAGGCCTGATCAGGAAATGTTTTTGTCTACTTGGCAGCGGCTTTTATATTGAATAAAAGTGTTCTACTTTTACACGCAAGTTCCCAGTAGTGACTGTGTACAAGAACACTGCCAGATCTCAAGGTGAGAAAATTACCAGCACTGAGGTAGCAATTACCAGTAGACAGATTTACCAACAATTGTTTATTTTCCACCATGAATATACCACCCATTAAAACTGCTTTAAAAGCCAGCAGGGGACAGGAAATAAATCAGTCCTACCTGTTTCAGTGGCAGCAGCATGAACTCCTCTGTCTTGGACACCTCCACGAAGTGCTGCAGGACATACTTGTGCGCTGACTTGAGCAGGTCGCTGCAGGAGTGCGTGTCAGCAAAGCCTCGGATGCCCAGGCAGTTGGAGGGGTCCAGCTGGCTGAGGAGGAACTTACAGCAGGCGTCCCGCACCCCGTTGAGCTGCAGCAGGCTCGCTGCTGGAAGCAACGTCTAGGAAGTGTGCAATTACAGGTCTGTTGTACTTTGTGTCTTTTTAAGATGAATAGGAATGAAATAAAAAAAGTCTAATTTGACCGTCTTGTCTGAAATTACCTGCACGTTGCCCTCTCCGACCACAATCTCTGCTGTGTAGGCATACTGGACCAGCTGCTCCAAAGCCTGGGGGTCGATGTCATGTAGGGTCACATGGGTCTGCCGACTCTCCGACATCTCATCTGCATGACCGCACAGGATGAGACCTGTTACTTTTTTCCTACAAGTTATAACTACTAAAACTCCAGCTGATCTAATTACCTCCTTCAATCATTCTGACACATGGCAGCTCCAAATGTATACAGTGCTGCTGCCAAATGTCAGCACAGCTCATTTGCTGCTGTCTGTTTAATCAGTTGTTTTAAATATTGAGGTTTTTGGAATTCCTGTTTTTAAAGTATAGAGTAAACTCTTGCCCAACGTGAGTACTCCTGCAGAGACTTGGTGTCAGGAAGTTCAACATCATCAGTCAAATGTTCCATCTCCTATCAGTTACAAGAAATCGTAAACACAACAACTGCAGAGGAGCTGTAATTTTGCTGTTTGTATGATCGTGAAAGATCAGCTGATTCAGCTAAAATGGGCTAATTAGGGACTGGGTCAGACGAGAGGAAGACTAGCAGACTGCCCGTAGACACAATGTAACCTCAGAAAGGTCTAGTGTCTGGAGGAAATCAGAGACACACACCTCATCTGACCACCTGTGCCCCAGACAGGAAGAGGGGGAAGGAAATGATGATGCTGAAAGGATGAGATGAGCTGTTGTGTCATCAAACTCTGAGCAAGACAGCAAAATGACGCACAGTTTGATGTTAAAAGTTTGAAATGTCTAAGGCTTCGCGGATTTCGGGTATGAAAGCACGAATCGAAGTGAAATGAGGCGCCGTGTTTAGGGATGAAGCTGGACAACGTGGACTGAACTTACTGGTAAACATAGCGTGGAAATAAGGGCTGCAAGATGCCAACACCACTTTGTGCGCCTTGATTTCTTTGTTGGAGACATGGAGCACGATGTCACACAGCAGGCCGCGCTGTCGCATCCTGTTCATGGACACGAAAGAGTCGTGGTAGTGGCGCTTTGAGTTGTGCGAGATGCTGTGGCCGTCACGGTTGAGCAGCTGCATGCCCCCCTCCATCATGGTGCCTGATGTGGCGGTCGCGGGCTCTTGCCTGTGCCGCGCTCTGGGCAACTGGAACATGGAGAAAATCATTTTCATGTCAGTTAATACCGATGTCATTAACCTATAAAAATATCTTTTGTCATCAGGAAAATCTTCCACCTGAGTGAGTTTACTTTATCTGCTGGCATGCAGGTGTTGGGGCAGGTGTCCTGAGTAATCATCGTACCTTTATTTATTGTTACAGTACTCATCCTGACGGCTATGACAGGAGGCCTACCAGCATGACGGAAAGCTCAGTACAACTATTATGTGTAGTAGGTTGACTGGCCTGATTATTTGACATTCACTGTCAACGCGGATTAAATCTCATTATGACAACAGGGAGAGTGTCAAAAGATGGACATTATTCCTTAAACTGGAGTCAAATCAATGCAGTCTCCGTCTCTTGGACTGTCCTTTCTAATTTAATTAGTAATTTCTCCTGTCTAGCAAGTGTAATTGCACCAGAATTAGCTGTGAAACCCCCCCCCCTTCACCTCACCCCGGCTGCAGCCTCGGGTAGGAAGGGTGGGAGGAGAGAAGGATGTAGTCTGAGTTGGCCTTTTCCTTTGTACTCTCATCCGCCCTCCTTTTGGATGGAGAACACACTTCACAGTGTTGCATAACCATCGTCACGCGGCATCTTAGAAGTTGTTTTCTGATGAATATTCAGAATGCACTTAAGCAAACTACTGTAGGAAGTAAATTAGAAAGGCCTTAAACAGACTACAGGGAGAAAATACTTTCACTCAAATACATAAGCATAGGAGCAGAAGCTGATTTGGAGAAGTGTCTTATAAAAAGGTACTCCAAACACCTGTCCTTCAGGGATGCTTTACTTTCATTTTTAAATTCATTTTTCATGCTTGTAAATTTTGAGGAAGTTTCTGTGACACGAACACAAGCTTACTCTAACAAATAGGCAGTCACCACAACCTCGTCAGGAAAGTATATTGACTGGTTTGAAGTCCAAGAAATGCAGAACTCAAGGCTGAAACAACAAACAATATTATCAATTCTGATAAAGTTTAAGACTTTCACGTGTTTTTCCAGTCAAATACATCCATCACTGAGTATCAGTGCATCATAATGATGTTTCCATCTGTTTCGAGGCACTGTTTCTACAAATACTCCACTGTCCCACTGAGGACCATCTCAAATGTCACCACAGCTGTCTGCCGACCAGCTTTGGTTGCCATTTTCCAAAACACAATAGACCACAAAAAAAAAAAAAAAAAAAAAAAAAAACACACACACACACACACACACACACACACACAGACCATGTTCATGTGTGTGGGAACAATCTGCTCTCCTGCCCAAGGGAATAACATGAGACAATGCTGCAAATTAAGACATGGATACACAGGAGGTTGAGGCAGACATGACAACACAGTTGCCACAGTTAAAACTAAAAGGAGTAAAGCACTTGTCCTGCTAAATCCAGGCTTGTCTCTTAAAATCTTATCTGTCTCTTCTGGTCCCAAACCTTGGCTGGTATCCAAAAAAGGCTCTGTGGCTCCTGGACAGACATGCACAATCTTGTAGTGCTGTAATCTGTTTTGGACAGAAAGATGTTTCTATTCATATATCAGCCTCATTATGTGATCTGAGGAAACCCCAACCCCCACTCCATCTATTTTGAATAACAGCAGCTATCAGCAGCAGCAGCAATAGAAAGAATGAATGTGTAATTTCTTTACCGGTGGTTGTGTTGCGGTTATCGTTGCACACAGTGTCTTCCGCTGTATGATGGCAGATATATCAGCAGCTGTCGCAGTCACGTCGGTTTAAAATTGATACCGGTGTCCGGCTATCGTTTCATATTCTGCCTCAAACATACTAAATATGAAGAAAGCCTCTGTTTTGTGCTGAATGCGGTTGACGTCAATGCAAAAAACCCCTGCATGAACGCTAACATCGGTTTCTTAAGGTGGAGCTGTAACTGTCCTGGTTAAAAACAACAACACGACTCATGTTGTTGAAATATGATACCGCAAGAATGAAAAGGGACACATGAAACACACATTAAGTCGTTTCTTCCGCGAAAACCCACACGTTTACAGCGGATGTTCGTTTATAGTCTGACGTGAGACAAAACGACCTTAAGATCCACCTTTTTGTCTGGTCAGAGTCAGGAAGTGCGCTCGATACATTTATCCATGCTAGCGCGAAGGGCGGGGTTTTTCTTTAAATCGCCATGATTGGTCAGAACCTGAACCTTCCCCTCACCTCGGTTAGCCGGGACAACAAATTAAACACACATTTCAGTTTTCAATAATGTGAAGAGCTTAATATTATTTTACACTTTACAAAGCCGTATATACGTGGGAACTGATGCATTCAACATCCTGGGATACAAACAGGATAAACGTCACGGCTGTTTAATGTACGGTTTATTTATTTATTTTGTGTATGAATGGATTAACCAGATTAGCTAACGTTAGCTCTGTCTGACAGGGATGAGACACTCACCACCAACCGTCGTCGGTGCCGATATGACAGCAGTGATTTCTTCCTGTTTGTAAGCTTGCCCAGTTTTGTGGCTGGTGTTATGTTGCAGACTAGAAAACAAAAAAGACAATCCGTCCCCCTCCCACCGACCTTGTCTCGTGAATGCAGCTGATCATTTAATTTAAAACCTCACGTGCAGCATCACAACACTGCCTGTTCCTGTAAACGCCGCTTTGACGGGGAAATTTCGAGGTTGTCATGAGCGCCGACCGTTTATTTTGTAAATTCTGAATTAATTATGCGAATGTGTCATTTTGGTGCTGTGATTTACTGTCAGAAGCTACATTAAAAACACACCTGCACTGTCAGGTTTTAAAAAAAATCTTATTGCATTTATAAAGGTCATTAGCTAACGGTTTAGCACCGCGCTTAAGCACCCATGAAACATAAAATCAACTCCTTCTTTCTGCACCGGGGCATTGTGGGTATTGAGGTTTGGTGTCACGTTGTGGATCCAGCATGGCAGGGAAACAGAAAAGGTACGTGGTTAGTTTTCTTTACCTTATGGTCTATATTACGAGGTTCAACGGCTAATTAACGGTTAAGTGTTGTCTAGCTAGTTGGCGAAGTTGTGAGGTTTGTAAGTTTTTCGCCATCGCGGACTTCTGCAGTGTGTTAGCTTACTCCTGTGCTGTGTTGTGTAGCTAGTAAGAAACAGCTAGCCTAAGTCAAACCCTCGTCAGTTGTTTAGTATTTTCTCTTCGTTCTCAATTGACTGAAATTAACGACACCTTTGCAGCTGGTTTGTTAACTGACCTGACATGATGCTATGTCTCAGCCTCAGCTGCTAACTGTAGACATCACACTATACAATGTTTTCCCCACATGTTGCCCGACTTATTTCATCTGAACTGTTGTCTTTCTTGTAGGAGGACATGTGTTAAGGCTTTGAATAATAATTTGTGTCTGTTTTTTTCTCACAAAATAATCAATAACCCAATTAGAAATTCTTAAAATTAGATCCCCTCCTTCTCCCAAATTAAAAATCAGAATCTATGAATATGTAAATATTTTATTCATTTAAAAAGTTTTCCTGCTGAATACAAGATGTCTCCTACTTCACTGTAAAGTCCATTCTCATTGTATATGCAATAGTGATCTTAGGGCCAGTCCTTTACCTTAGATTTTCAGTGACCACAGAGAAACTTTCCACTTTATCAGATGAATGTGAAAACAGCCTTCTTGTGTCAAACTGAACATATATCATTCTGCACAGTGAAGCTCAGACATTCAACTGAAGGAACAAAAAAGAAAAACATACTTAGGGGGACCTTAAGGTTGGCACTGCCAACTGTAGACGACCCACTAGACCGAGTTTTCCTCCGCATGTTGGCCAGCTTATTTCATCTGTTGAACTGTTGTCTTCCTTGTAGGAAATTAGAGGACCTCAGTGTGGATGAGTTCCTGCTGTCAGGTTTTGACTCTGCAGGTGAAGATGAATCTGAAAAAGAGGCTCCCAAACAGAATGGACTCAAGAAAAAGAACAAGAAGAAAGATCTGACATCTGCAGCCTTCAACAAGTGAGTCCTTTGCTGTCGGATCATTTACTTTTACGTACTGTATCATCACAACATCAAACCCTCATAAGGGTAGACGGGGAACTTGAACATGTTTTGTGCATTATTTTTCCCTCTATAGAGATGAAAGGACGACAGGCAAGGCCTCTGAGCACAAGGAGCAGCTGTCCAGGTTAAAGAACAAAGATCCAGAGTTCTATAAGTTTCTGCAGGAGAACGACCAAACGCTTCTGAACTTTGACGACACAGACAGCTCTGAGGACGAGGATGAGAAGAAGTACCACAGGTTGCCATCCACACTGGAGGTAGGCCGGCTGTCGTTGACGATGAGTTCATGATGAGTTTATGATGAGTTCTCTTGTGAAAACAAAGATATTCTCTCTTTTGCATGCAGGAGGCTGACTCTGGTGATGACGATGATGATGATGAGGAGGGTCAGAAAGGTTCGAAGAAATCCAAGAAGGCAGCGGAGACTATTAAAGTCACAGACAAAATGATTGATGAATGGAAAGCTGCTATGAAGAAGGAACCCACACCTCGGCTCTTCAGAGAGGTCACCCAGGCCTTCAAGGCTGCCGTTGCTACAACCAAGGGTGAAGGAGGAGGTCAATGTCGATACAAGGTGGCTGACAGTTCAGGTAGGACATCATGTTTGCCTCGAGGTACTGATAGTAGATTATATGTGAATGCAACTTGGCATTGTTTTGAAACATAAAGCTACAATACTGCTATTAGTATTTCTTTCAAAACCGGCAAGTGGCCGTAATTATTAACTTGATGTAGGAAAAGCACAGGTGTTATTAATAACTTTAACGATGACTCTGTTCTATTAACATGTAAGCTGTGACAGTGAACCAGCATGCACTACACCAGGACCCTGAAACTGAAGCAGCTAAATGGAATTCATCTTTAATTTTATTATTTACGCTTGTGCTTTCCCTGCTGTGACATGTCAGAATGTCTTGAAAAAGGCATTTTGACATGTGAAAAAGGCCTGTTGTTGGAAAATGCTCTATACTTACTTACTTACTTCGAGTATATGTACACATGTTTTTCAACAAAAAAAAGTCTAGTTCTCTAATGTTGTAAAACTCAAGCAGTCGTACAAGAACTTTGTCTAAAAAATGGAGCAAAAATGGCAAAATTTTGTTCATCAGACAAATCAGACATCAGTCTGAGCAAAGAACAAGTAAACAACAGTATGAATCAGGTCAGAAATTTGATGGCAGGTGTCAATAAAAAGTAAGTCAGCTGAAATGAATGGTCAATCAATTGATTGGTTGAGGAGTCAATTTACAGCAAAACTAGTCTGCAAAAATTTTGATAAATGAGTAACTTTTTAAGTAATTCATCAAGGAGAAACGAGGAGAAGCCAAACATTCTGTTTGCAGCTCCTCAAATGTGATTATTTGAATTTAGTATCTCTGGTTTTTGACTGTCGGTCGGACAAAAAGCTATCTGAAGATGTCACCGCAGGAAAAGGGAAACTGTCAAGGAGATTTTCTCTATTTTCTGACCTTGTAGAGACCAAACGGTCATCGATTAATTGCAAAAATATTCACTAGATTTATTGATAATGAACATTGCCATTGTTGCAGCCTGGCAAGTTTTCAATATCTGTTCATTACCAAAAAAAGTGTTGAGGGTCGATACCCAGCTCCAGTTTCAACTGCATTCTTAGGTCACAGATTCAGCACATACTGAAATGAAATGAAATGAAATGTAGTCTATAGTTTTCTGTTTTTGTTTTTGAACAATACATTTATTGAATTTGCACATATTTCAGACACACAAACAAATAGTATCAATAATAATAATTAAATTAAACACTAGAACATATAGTCATAGTTTTCACAATCATCAAAGGAAAAGAAACAACATTCACGTATTTCACATATTTAAGAAAGAAGTAAAATAAAGACACGTCAGATAAAAACAACGTAGAAACACTCAGCGACATATCATATAATTCCTCTCAGAACCTCAGACCACAGATCCAGTAAACATAAATTCTGAGTTTTCTTCCTTTTGCTCCAACCTTTTCAAATCACAGTCCCTCTGATACTTCTGTTATGGAATCTTTTCTTAATAAATTAGATAAACACAACTGTAAGTGAAGAAATGGCAGAAAGTTTAGATGAACCACTGGGCTTAGAAGATATCACTTCCTGCTTCTCTCTGATGCAGAATAATAAAACTCCGACCCAGACTGTTCCCGGGTATAGTTCTATAAGAGGTTTGCTGCACAACTTGCTCCTTTTATTTTTTTCAACAATTCACTGGAACAAGGTGTTTTACCACCGACATTGAACCAAGCTTTGATTTCCCTTTATACTAAAGAAAGATAAAGACCCTAAATGATGTGGAAGCTGCAGACCCATCAGTCTACTCAACAATGATATCAAACAGTTAGCAAAGGAGCTGGCAAGCTGACTTGAGACCTGCCTCCCCAGAATTATATCAGAGGACCAAACAGGCTTTATTTTAGGTCGTCAGTTATCGTTTAGTGTCCGTAGACTTCTGAATGTAATTCTGTCTCCATCTGCCTCTCCAACTCCTGAAATGGTCATCTTGCTGGATGCAGAGAAGGTGTTTGATTGTGTTGAATGGCAGTATTTGTTTACAGTTTGACAAAAATTTGGCTGCGGCCCTAAATTTATCTCATGGATCCGCCTTCAATACTCTGCTACACTAACTAGTGTTAAAACAAATTTTTTCCTCTTCCTCTTCCCTTTTCCTCTCACCCACGGCACACGCCAAGGGTGCCCCTTTCACCCCTACTCTTTGCTTTGACTATAGAGCCCCTGTCTATAGCTCTGAAATGTCCACATTGTTCTCAGGCATACATGGAGGAGGTATTGAACACAGAGCAGCATTGTATGCTGATGACCTATTATTATATGTTCAAGACCCAGTAAACTGTGTTGACGGAATAGTGAATCCCTTAAAGACCTTCAAAGTATTTTACCAAACCATGGTCTGTTCAGATACTTTCAATAGTGTAACTTTGCAAGAACTCCCTTTACATCCTTCCCTAAACTGCCTGAGAAAACTCTATAAGAGAATATAATTTCTCCCCCAGAATCACAAAATAATATCTCATCAATCTATAATCTTCTTCTCTCTTCACAATCGTCTTCTCTTTTCTGGCTAAAGGATACATGGGAAAAGGAGCTGCGGCTTAAGCTGGATGAATACTAGCGATGCACCTCCACTTGCTCATCTGCTCGTATGAGCCATATTCAGTTTAAAGTGGTTCACAGGATTCATTATACTGGGGCCAGGCTAAGGAGATGTTTTCCTGGTACAGACGATTCCTGTATCAGGTGTTCTCTCTCCCCAGCAGACCATGCACATTTTTTTGTCGGCCAAAACTTGCGTCTTTTTTGATACCCTTATCTTTACCCCCATGCCCCTTAATTACTATCTTTGGTGTGTCTCCTGTTGAAGGCAGATTTACCAAATACCAAACTGACCTCATCGTGTTCGCTATCCCCATAGCCAAACATTGTTTACACTGGAAGAGTCCTAACCCCTCTGGCACAACTTCTTAGTTAAAAGATTTAATGTCTTTTCTCCACTTATAAAAAATCAAGCACAGTTAGAGGATCTGTGAAAAGATTCTACAGAACTTGGGACCCTTTTTCTGTCCTATATTAACTATCTATCTGACATGAACACTCAGTGTGATTAAGACCTCTGTGACATGTTGGAGGGCGTCTCTTTTTCCGCCTGTTTTCTAAGTTTGTTTATGGGTTGAAACAGTTACACATATCTGAAAACCTCAGACTTCCTATTTGCACTTAGCATCTCTACTGTCTTCACTGTGCTTTGAAGTCTGTTCAATAAACACTTCATTAGGAAAAAAAGAAACACTCAGCAACACACAGAAACTTCAAAATGACAGCGTACCTTGAAGTCTAAGAAACTCCAATAAAGGTTTCCACACCTTTTCAAATTCTCCTGCCCTTCCTCTGGTTATGTATGTCAGTCTCTCCAGTACAATACAGTGTGCCATCTCCTTCACCCATACATGTATCGAAGTTTATCCATTTTTCTCCAAGATAAAGCTGTCATCCTCCTGGTCTGCAGGAGTCCAAAGTCAATAAAAGTTATCTTTTTGGACTAACAGTAAAGTTCTCTGGACATTTACCTGGTACACACAGTTTTACTTGGTGAGACATCTTCACTCCAACCATATCAGATATCATCTGAGCTACTGTTTTCCAGTATGCTTTTTATTTTGTATTAAATTTTACATTTAATACAAGTATCCGGGACGTCAGGGGACCCACGGTTCAGCCATGTAGTCCATAGTTAAATTTTTTTAGTGTCGTCTTGCAATTGCAGATACATTTTTAATACAGCGAAAATAAGGAATAACTAACTAAATAATGCATTTAATATTTAAACTTTGTTTCCTATAACATTCACCCTTTATAAAAGATTAGCATATAACACAAATGGTGCAGTAATAACAAAAAAACAAATATGGTGACAAAAGCAGGAAGTGTTTGTTTCAGCTCCTTAACATTACACTGTTTCACAGATTGTTTTATAAACAATGAATTCATCGATTCATCAAATTTACTGTGAATGATCAACACAATACGAAGAATTAAACTTCTAATAAATATGCATAAAAATCTCTCTCTCTCTGTTGTGTCTGCAGTGTTCAACGCCTTGGTCCTGTTCTGCATCAGAGACATTTATGTGGCCCTGCAGAGGATGCTCAACCTGAAGCCTGATAAAGACCAGAAAAAGTATGAAGTGGAAATCATATCTGCTGATCTCATCTCTTGTTGACACTTCACTTCTCACTTTGTTTCCTCTGCTTTGTTTTCAGGCTTGCGCTCCCATCGTCTAGTCCAAAATGGCAGAAGAATCAAATAGACATCAAGATGTATCTCAGTGGAGTAGTTCAGGTTTGTTTTGTTCTTCTGCTCACTATAATTTCTCTCTGATGTATTTCTGTGAAGTAGATATGATGCCATACAGTAGGATAAAGTATACAGAGATTTTTTTTTTTGTTAAAAATCAATTGTTACGTGTAAGAGAACTGTATATCTGCTATGACATTGTCTTCCTCTCCTCCCTCTGGGGCCTGAAAAAATCCCTGTAATAACCCGTTTTCTTCTTCTTCTTCTCTCCACCTGTAGCTGTTATCCTGTCTAACAGAATCTACAGTCATCAGTGCCGTCCTGCGGCACGCCAACCAGCTCACACCTTATTACCTTTGTCTGCCCAAACAATGTCGGCACCTGGTTAAGGTAAGTCACCAAGAGAACGACATGAAATGTAATATTTAATTAACCTTTGGGATATAGAGTTTAAATGTGTCTTTATTTCTTCTGTTAATCCCTGTCACATCTTTGTTTCTAGCAACTGATGAAACAGTGGAGCACAGGGGAGGAGACCAGTCGGGTTCTCGCCTTCCTGGCCCTCAACAAAATCTGCAGACACAAGCAGGAAACGTATCTTAATCCAATTCTCAAGGTGAGCCACACCACGTCGCACATGAAGGATGTAAAATGGACTAAAACAGGGAATTTTCTTAGAGTACTTGCGTAACATACCAAATCAAAACATACTATTATAAAGAAAGAGAGATAAACTTCTATTTTATTATTCTGTTTCATTTAAAGCATTCATCACAAATGCTTAAAACCACATGAAGTGTATTAAGCTTGTGCCAGGTTGTGTTAACTGTAGTATTCTGATGTTTTTCTTTCTTTCTACAGCAAATGTACATCTCCTATGTACAAAACTGCAAGTTCACGTCTCCCAACGTGCTGCCCATGATCAACTTCATGCAACGTACCCTAACGGAGATGTACGCCCTGGACTCACAGGCCACTTACCAGCACGCCTTCATCTACATCCGACAGCTGGCCATCCACCTCAGGAACGCCATGACCATGAAGAACAAGGTCAGTTTTTGATTTGAAATACACAGATATTGAAATGCTTAAAATAAGGACTCATTTTCAGAGCTACTCTACAAATTGAGCATCAAACTCTCTTCTAGAGTGATTTAAGCATTATTTTCATTAAGTTTATGAAATACAAGTGCACAGGCAGAGGGACTGGAATATATGATTGGAGTGATTGAAAATACATTAACTTGTTGGTGAATTGCCAAACAAAATGTGTTTTTTAAATCAAAATTGATTTGACTTTTGTCCACTAAAACTGAAAAAACACAAACCTTTGTCTATTTGGTATGTAAATGTAGAGCACATCAGCCTGATGCTTGTTTGACTGTTTTTCTGTATAGTTATTCTTCTTAAACAGAGCATGTTGTCTAGATGAGCACATAATTGAGTTCTGATGGAGGTTCACAGCATTTCTAAGCATCTCAATAATATGACACTGACTGTGCTTGTGTGTGTGTGTTCTGTAGGAAACGTACCAGTCAGTGTATAACTGGCAGTATATCCACTGTCTGTACCTGTGGTGTCGGGTCCTCAGCACCCTGCACCCCAGTGATGTACTCCAGCCTCTCATCTACCCGCTCTGCCAAGTCATCATTGGTACCATCAAGTGAGTATTTTCATTATGTAACATTCTTTTTAACTTTCATTAACATGTTAGACAATGTGCAGAAAGTCCAGATTGTCAGAGGTAATTGTGGTGCTACTGTAAGTGAATAATTTATTAAGAGGTCTGTATTAATTGTAATTAATGTAAATAATTTCAGAGCCATTTTTATATAGATGTTTGCATGTGCTGCACCTATCGATCATTTTCTCTGTGAATTGTTTGCTCTATAAAATGTAAAAAAAAATATTGAAAAATGTGCATCACTATCACCTAAAGCCCAACGTGATCAACAGTCAAAAACCTAAAAACATTTGGTTTATTATAATGTAAGACGAGGAAAAGCAGCTCACAAGCTGGAACAACAAAACGTCTGCGTTTTTGCTTAAAAAATGAGTTTGATTAATCAATCATCAGAATAGATGCAGAAATCTATTTCTTGAAAAGGACATCCCATAAACCATATAACTCGTCAAACTGGCCTTCCTGGATTGTGTTTCATCGCCACACAGCTACCTGAAGCAACACGCCCCCATCTACACAGACCCACTTAGTATCAACAGTAGCTTTACATGTCAACATAAGTTCACTGCGAAAAAAATGAACAGAGCAGAAGAGAAAACGAGTCTCCTGCTGCGACTGTAGCGTTTGAGTGACAGAACGACTGCTGGCAGAAAGTGATAAATAAGACATTATTATGTACAGAGGACTGCAGTGGTGCTGAAAATTGGTGAGTGGGAGTAAATAATGCTAAAATCTGACAGATATATCAATACTGAGGGATATGTTGAATTTCATGAAATGCAAAAAATGCATTATATGTTGTACATAAAGGAGTTTTTACTTTAGGTAATTTTAAAAACAGTATAATCATGAAGTTATTATTTATTAGGAATATTTTTTGTTCAGCTGTGTATCATGCTGCCTCTAGTACACATCTTTGTCACTATTCATTTGTTGTGTTTGTGTGCACGCAGCAGTATACTTTTACAATTGAATATTGTAATTAGCTCTGTATGTTGTATGTAGTTACCATGTATGTAGTTGTATGTAGATTTTTTTTGCCTTCACAAATAGTAGCGTTATCCCCAAAATCCAGTATCAGTTATTTTTGACAGTATCCTGAAATTGTGGCAGATAAACTTCAGGCTTTATATGCGGTTTAACATTTTATCACTTTTGTGTGTGAACCGACCCCGACATTGTACATTTTACCAACAGCAGGTGGAGACATTGACCACTGTTTTCTCTCTCTGAACAGACTGGTGCCCACATCAAGGTTTTACCCTCTGAGGATACACTGTTGCAGAGCCCTCACCCTGCTGTCTAGCAGCACCAACACTTTTGTACCTGTCCTTCCTTTCCTCTTGGAGGTAAGATTTCATGCCATGTCCACCGGTCACCTTGTATAAATGTGGATCTGATTGGATCACTGCAGCACGTGCAGACAGTAAAGTTTCCAGAGGTCTGATCTGAAGCTGAACTGAAAGATGGTTTTCAATTATGTAGAATAAACAACAGTCAGTTGGTTGTCTTTGTCACCAACGGAAACAATGTAAAGGTAGATGTGATGAAATGTTCCGTCGGTGGTTTACTGTGGAAAAACATCAGTGGCGTATGAAATGCATTTTGGTCTCAACGGCCACAACTGAAGGGGGCTCAGGAGGAAACACATCGAAGGGTAGCACTGTGTGTGTGTGTGTGTGTGTGAGAGAGAGAGACACCTATGTTATCAGACCAATCACGGGGCACCAACTGACAACATTTTCTCTGGGTCAGGTGTTAAGCATGTGATTTTGTGGTGGGTGTGTGTGTGTGTGTGTGTGTGTGTGTGTGTGTGTGTGTGTGTGTGTGTGTGTGTGTGTGTGTGTGTGTGTGTGTGTGTGTCTGTGTGTGTGTGTGTGTGCAAGTGTGTGCAAGTGTTTATGCATGTGCTGTGGGGCGGTGTTGTTTTGGTTTGCAGGAGGAGAGCAGTGTTCTGGCGACAGCGACTAGCTTGGCCCGCTGGGAGTGGTCAGTGCATGCTTATAAGTGTGTGTTTGTGTATGTTTCTGTGTGTGTGTGTGTGTGTGCGCGTGTGTGTGCGTGCAGCAGTTTGACCAAAGCGATAAAGTCACGGTTGTGGTTTACACTCTGGTCCTAACACACTGTTCAGACCACATCCTCTATGGCCCGCTCCCCACCTCTTTTTCCCTGCATACACACTCAGAGCCCCCTCCCCCTTCCCCTAACCCCCAACAGCAAGTCGTGTTTATTTGTGACGCACGATATTTCCTGTGTTTTTTCTCCTTTACTGTTCCCCTTGTTAAAGGCAGGCTGAGGTACGCTGCTACTGTTTTAATTAGAGCAACAGAGGCAGCCCCTTCCTCCTGTGTGTCTGTGCCTGTGTGTGTTCTCGCATCTCCGAGGGGGGTGTATGATTTGGAGCTTCCTGCTTCAGTAGCTGTGTGTGTGTGTGTGTGTGTGTGTGTGTGTCTGTGTCTGTGTGTGTGCGTGTGTGCATGTGCATGCATCAGGGTTGGCCCATGCCGTCCCACTTCCCCCTGGCTCCCCCGCAGACCGCCACCACATCCTATGTTTGTACAGACAGCACCGGCCAGCAGCGCTGCTCTGCCTCGCACACTGAGCACATTAACGACCACACAGGCGCACACATGCACACACATACACACTAACGCACCGAAATGCACGTAGATACAGGGAGTCAGAAATAGCTTGATACACAAATACAAGACAGAAATTCACTTGCGCACTGTGGGCAGATGTGAAAGCTAAAGCTTGTAGACAAATAGCCCACACGTTGGCTAGAATGTACTTTAACAGACTAAGATAGAAATGTGTCACCACAGTAACACAGCAGCATGTAAAATCAACTGGAGAATGATGATTGTCAAAACTGAAGGTCCAAATATCCACATGTTGCAGATTGCAGATGAAACACATTGCAGGTGTTGTTTTCTCGGCTTCATGACGTTTAACTTACGGAAGAGTGACGTCTCTGGAGAATGAGGACCGTTCCAACCAGACTCATAGAAAAATACACACAGAGCAGGATTAAGTGTCGTTCCCAGACCAGGACCAGGTTAAAAAATAGAATAGTAAAATAAAATGAATAAAAAGTATGCAAAAAACTTCAGACACACACGGAGGAGCAATATCAAAGTTAAAATAAAAACTTTATTATCTTCATTATATCGGGCTTATCCATTAGAATAAAAAAAAAGACTGGTAATGAACTTTGTAGGTCATCAGCATGACCTTTTTTTTTTAATATATTCCTTCAATATGAGGTGTGTCTTGATTGGATAATTGTGGCAACAGGTGAATGATGAGGAGCGACATCCAAAAGTATTTCCTTTTTATATATATATATATAAAAAAAAAATACAAACCAAAGGAACTACAGATAATAAGAATAATGGAGAACTAGAAACACATGTGGGCAACAATCACATGTTGCCCACATGTTGAGCTCTGGGTTCATGTACTGTGAAAGATCTGGTCTCTGAAGATGTTATGCATTGTGCTGTTGTACCAGTAAAATTCATGAAATAACTTCTGAGTAGCTAGACCGGAGTTCAAGTTCAGTTTACGCTTTTTCCTTTGCAGATCTTCCAACAAGTGGACTTCAACAAGAAACCAGGTCGAATGAGCAAGAAACCCATCAACTTTGCCGTTATCCTGAAGCTTAACAAGGTCAACCTGATGGAGAAAGCCTACAAGGTAAGAATTACTGAACGGCAGATTCTTTTCTCTACAGTTTGGGATCGTGTGTGCTTCTGATCTTTTGTTGCATTGAGAAGGAGCAGCAGCTGATCAGATGAGCAGTTCAGGTTCTTGGTTAATGTTATTTTCACGTTACTGCCTGACACCGCGTGTGTTAGTGTGCATAAGGGGATTGAGGGCAGCGCTAAAAGCCCCTTGTCAGGGCTCTAAAACTGGCCCTGAGTTTCCACGCTCAGTGCTGTAGCCAAGAGGATTTCAGCACGGCCCTCTGGGATTATCCCCCGCACTCCGCTCGATAGGGCTGTTTTCACTGCTGTCACCTGGGCAACTGCCACGAACCCCTGCCTCGTACACTCACAGCAAACCGTACTAAAGGTGCACCGATCCGTCTCATTCTGAACATTTATTAGTCCTTATGGGCTGGAAAAGTTTTCATTTATATTCATAAAGAGAGAGTCTGTTTTTTTATGTCTGTTTCCTTTTCTTGTAGTCAGTTAGGCTCCAAATTCAATGTTTATTATTCCGTAAGCAGCACTTAAAGTTTCTCATTTTAAATTAGAATTGTAAAAATCCCAGTTTCCCAGTTGTAATTACAACTCGGAGGTTGACGTGAACGCTATTTACAAATTTGAAACTCATAATTGAACACGGCATTAGCCTAGCATCAACCAATACCTGGCTAGTGATGTATTTATCCCACCAACGTCATTTTCAGTTAACATAGACACTGCAGTGGTTGCTGGTGCACATAACTTATTAACTAATAACTGATTAAACCTCCAGTGAAGCTCACATTTCTTCTCTAAGCAGGGAAACTGCGGTCAATAAGCACAACACTAGCTCTGTCTGACTCGCCAAACCAAAGAAATGTGCGCCTGCAACATGTCAGGCTGAGCCAAACTGTCAATCATGATTCTTTTTGTAACAACCGAGCTGCTAACTCAAAGATCAGTCTTGATGCGTGTTGTTCTCAGTTGTATCTTCGCACTGAATTTAGTTGCATAGGAAAAAGGAAGATAATAAAGTGAAGTGTTACACATCTGTATGAAGTGTGAATGTTGCTTGTGAATCACGCTGTGCTGATGCGTTTTAGGACGGGTTGATCGACCAGCTGTATGACCTGATACTGGAATATTTCCACACTCAGGCCAACTCCATCGGCTTCCCGGAGCTCGCCCTGCCTACTGTCATTCAGGTAACGCAAACCTCTGTTTTACCTCACGTCTCTGCTTGTAGGAAAGACATTCAGTCAATAAATGTTGATGCTTTGTTTTTCTTTTGAGGTTATTTGTCAGCAGGGGATTTATTTTACATTAACATCTTAAACAACTGGCTTGATATTGTCATTATCATTTAAAAAACTAAATGATTTACTGCTTTAAAAAAAAGGGTGGAAATTTTTATTGATCCCTCTTCTGGTTTATGTGGTCGAGGTTTATTTTATAGCAGAGGATAATGTAAAGTTTACCACAAACATGTCTGGATTTTGTGGTTTAAGGAGTCAGATGATATATATTTTATGATGAAGATATTGGATGAAACTCAACTTTTGCTCAGATGTTCCCACTACAATAAGTCTCTCTGCACAGCCAGAACTGCAGAGGCTACTGAATTCTTCCAACCCTGGTTTCTAACCACTGAGCAGCATTTTATCGGCTAAAAATGATGTTAATAATGTTTTTGTTGCTGCATTGATAAATTGCCCTGTAATTGAGCCATATAGCTTCAGATGTATTTGTAGTTATCGTTGTAGTGGCACCAAAGAAGTTGTTGATTTAAATGTGGAGTTTAAAGGTTTATTCTTAAGTTTGGAAACAGCAGCTTGACAAAAAAAATCTCAACATAAGGTCAGACTTGTTCTGAAGCTTTCAATCATGACCTTCCTCAGCAGATGGAGTTTGCTCAGTTGTCAGCAGATGGTTTAGTTATTATCACATCCAAGTACTCAATTTCAGTCTTCAGTGTTTGGCACCTGCTGTGATTGTCCTCCTTGATCTTTCTCCGGCCATCCACTGACTCCTGGTTGATAACCTTTGACTCCTTTTCCAGTGGCCAGTTTTGGTCATGTGTTCATGTCTACAAAACTTAATAGGACACATTTAAGTGTTATAGTAAGACAGATTTATTAGATCGATTCAGTCTAAACCTATAAAGAAGCAATGACACTAAGCATGATTCAGATCTGCCTGAGCGATGACTCAGGATCTGGTTCAGGTCTTGCCAGGCTGAATCTGCTCGCCTCAAGGGAACCGACCACCAACACTCCTTGGCTCTGCCTGAACGCACTGTATGGGTGGACTGGATGATCCTTCACGCTGCTTCCATCTTTCTCATACTCCCCCTCCATGTCCCCGCAGCTGAAAGCGTTCCTGAAGGAATGCAAAGTGGCCAATTACTGTAAGCCGGTACGCCAGCTGCTGGAGAAGGTACAGGAGAACAGCAGCCACATCACAGGACGGAGACAGAAAGCCGCCTTCGGAGTGGCCGATGCCACCGCTGTGGTGAGTGTGTGTGTCTGTGTATATGTGTTTGTGTGTGTGTGTGTGTGTGTATGTATGAGAAAGACTTCGAGAGGGAGAGCAGGGGAAAGACTGTCTTGTCCTGATTTTACAGACTGCTTCTCCAGAGTCCTCACTTCACCTTTTTCATCTGTTTTTTATTATTATTTTTTTATTTCAGTTTGGTTCATGTGTTTCCTAATATTATTATGTTATGATAGTATTTTATTATAATATGACTTAATTATAATATTACTTATGGATCTAAAAATGGCTTTGTAAACGGTAAGTGCAGTCAAGCAACCATTTGAACGCACAATTATACAGGTGAGATCAAGAAACTTTAAAGTAGAATATAGTGATACTGACTGTTACTAATTACTTTTTTGATCATTTATTTAAACAAAAAGTTGTTAAACAGACACGTTACAGTGATTTATCGATGGACAGAAGAAAGAAATCAGCTTTTTTATTGAATGTCGCCGGGTCAAACTTTTTTAACTGACTCATTAATCCTGCATTGATTCATCTGATTTTTATATTGTCAGCTGATGATTTTCAGTGAATCATGAGACAGTATAATTATAACATCAGTTAAAGATAAATTACAGCCCTGATAAGTTATAATTACTGGTTCATGCAACAATGTTTTATGATTTATTGTTGTGTACCTTTCGTATCAGCCTTATTGAGTTTCCTACTCACTGACAACAGTTTTACTACACTAAGTTATTACATAATCATTTGCTACACTGTGCCTTATTAAACATCTTATATCCTACCGACTTCATGCATTTGAAGGGCTGTACAATGCTGTGTTTTAACACTTGTTAACTCAGAAGCTCTCTATCTAAAGAGGCTGCATGCCGTTTCATAGAGCATCAATATATAATGCTCACAGAACACACATCACAAGACAAACTATGTTGAAATATTACAGCAGAGTTCTGCTAGACGTGCTGTTAGTCAGGTCTGTACCACTCATCAGCTCACTGTGTTTTCCTTTTATTATTGCAGATTAGTCTAAATTAGCTTTTGAGTAACACTTAAGATTTACTCTCAAAAGATGAGATCTGATCATTCATAGTGAACTTAACAGATAGCACCAGTCAAAAGTTCTGACACACACAAGAGAATGGGAAGGTGTGTCCAAACTTTTAACTGGAACTGTACATATATTCAGCAGCGACAGAAAAACACAATTAACAAAACTGAGATTGGAAATGATGAGGCTGTCCATTAATCCTTCTAGTTAATACATAAATCAAACCTAATGAGGAGTTGTCTGCTGTCACTTCGCCAGCTTTTGGCTAGATGGTGCCAGCTGCTAACCTGACGCGCCAGATGGTTTGTTACACAGAACCATCTGAGAAGTCGTCCTAGAAACTGTTTGGAAAAGGGCGGGCACTTTCAAAAAATACTTGGCATGTGATTGGTGGAACCATCTGTCTATCACGGGCTATCACTTCTCGCTGTCGTCGCACCTAAACAACACCCGTAGCTGCCAGTAGTTCTAGGACGCCGATTGGTCCGAACCACTGGTGGTTTGGCCACAAGCACATAACTTGAAGCCTGGCGAGATGGATTCTTTCATGATCTCACGAATCCAGCAGCCTCGCAAGGTAAGCCAGCTGCTGCGGTGGGTGTGTTCCATGTCAGCAGTCAACCAGCTCAATCCACTTAACTTGGAAATCTCTTATGAATAATAAACTCAACGCTGAGGTCTGAGCGTTGTGGTCCAGTTGCAGGGCAAAGATAACTTTTCACTGGATGGCAAACAGACTATAAACTTTTCTCTCGGGCTCTGGTCCAGTTGAGGTAGAGGCTGCAGGCCGTCGGACAGTCCTGACGGTGGAGCCCTACAGGCAGCAGCTGATAATGGAGGACACTTCCCTGTGTGAACCCTGAGACTGGTTAAGAATGACCCAGTGGTTATTGGAAGCTCTTGTAGGCTTTTGAACCAGAGGCGCCTCTGCCTTAATGAGCAGCCATTAGTGTGTGTGTGTGTGTGTGAGTGAACCTCAGAGCTCATTTTCTGTGGTGACTTGCTCTCTCTGTATGCTACCTGTCCCCACACGCACGCGCACACACACACACACACACACACTTTCATGTGGCTTTTCTGCCACTGAGAGTCTTGACATGTACCGCTGATTAATATTTAAGAGCATTTAAGGATGAAATTAGAGACGGTGGTCTTTGTGTAATTTAGCTGATGAGAAAATGTGTGCGCATACACACATGGAAGTGTGTGTGTGTTAACAGACAGACAGCACGGCACCACAGCAGCGCCAGCCCCTGTCGCCATGGCTCTCTGCTCAGCGGAGGCTGTCGCCATGGCATCCACTCCCTGGCATCGTGGCAGCGGTAGAGGTGTCACCGCAGGCAAAGGAAAGGGGACAGCCCTGCTGCTGCTGCTGTGGAAAAGGCCACGGCCCCCCTCCGGCCACCAGCCCCCTGCTGACATGTCACCCAAACTGAGAGCTAGCCTAATTAATGATGCTCAGCCTCGATCCAGGTTGCACTCGAGTGTTGCCTGAATGTGGAAATGTTTTATTTGTTTGCTTGAGTCTAGGCTGAATTCAGGAGTAGCTTTTCAATTTTCATCTGTGCCTCTTTTTTTTTTTTTTTTTTTCTTTTTTTTTTTTTTGCGTGTGCAATGTCACCCATCTTAATAGCCACACAGCAAATTGTGGTAAACGTGTTACGCTAACGGGTGCAGGAGGTCGTCGTCTGTTCGCTCTATTGGATTTGCTGGTCAGATAATGTGATTGGGCCTAATCAATATCATCCACAAAGACCTTTAGGGGAAGGCTGGAGAAGATCCGCTGGTCTCCCCTTTCAGGCATCTTCAATCTGTCTGTTTTCAGCATCTTCTGACTCTCATCTCATTCTCCTGGTCAATTAATGTGATGATGCTGTGAAAGGCTTCTATCAACAGAGTCTGAAAATAACTTCCACCTGTATTCACATTTAACAAGAGGCTGCACACTTAGACTCACTTACGATATACTTACATGCCCACCCACACCCGTATGTATCTGTATTTGATTACTGTGTCTTCTATCAGGCGGCTTGGGAGAAGCAGGTCCAGGAGGAGGGGACTCCTCTCAGCAGGTACTACAGCCAGTGGAAGAAGCTGAGGGAGAAGGAGATCCAGCTGGAGATCTCTGGCAAAGAAAGGGTAACTCTCCAACCAACAAACCACCAACATTTACCTCACCCCACTCAGTCATCATGATTCATTTCTTTTCTTTTTTCTTAATGAACGTCAGCGTAACCCACAAGAGTCAGGCTCATACATAAATCATAAAACAGTCATGTTATATGGTGGGAAATTTTACTGGCAGAACTTTTTTTTTTATGATCATCACCATTAACACAATGAAAGCATGGCTTGTGTATTGACCCTACTTTGTGTTTTGTGAAGATGGAGGATCTGGACCTCCCAGAGATCAAACGCAAAAAGATTCAGGAGAAGAAGACAGAGGACAAGAAGGAGTTCAAGGATCTGTTTCAGTCTGACAGCGAATCTGAAGATGATGATGCAGGATTTAAAATCAAAGGTAAGATGAATCTCGCACTGAAATTTGCCCACAAAGGAAGCAGCTGTTTCACTTGTGGAGCAGTAGGCTGTGATGTTCTGCCCGTCATGGCCTCTAGGGGGCTGTGTTTTGTTACAGCCTGGGTTTCTACTGCGGAAAAGCAAAGTTTAAGAGGTGATGACAGCTCAGTCTGATTTACTGTTATCTCTGAGATAGCGAGTGTTTCGGGGAGGAAAAAAAGATTTGGCTATGTGAAGCAGATGACCTGAGGAACAGTTTGCCACGAGGCTCAGAGTGATTAAAACATCCACGGAGACGCTCTCTGTGGAACTGAAAATGAAATCCCAAATCAAACTCAGGAGAAAATCTCTTTGCTTATCAGTTCTCTCTGCGCAGAGAGGAACCATCAGCTTCCTGCGTGTCTCGTCCTGTCAGGGTCATCCACAGGTCACAGGCAGCTGCAACCTCGCTTTTACGGCTTTACACTCGGACACGCTCCAAGCAGAAAAAAGCCCTCCGCAAGGTCACAGAGGAAAGGAGTAGGCGGCAGGGGGATTTTTTTCCCTTTAATGCATCTGGACTTCATTGTAGGGAGAGTCCCCACAAACGGATGGGCAGCTGCCGGCAAGCGGCGGGCCTCCGCCTCTCACTTTCTGCCCCCCTCCCCTCCCTCCCCCTTCCCCCCCACCCAACATACCCTCCCCCCCTTTCGTTCATCTTTCCTCCACCCCTCCCACCCCGCACACACACGAACTGAAACCCCCCGACAGGAAGTACAGGCTTGGATCCCAGCGGGGGTTCCTAATTCAAACCAGCCCAGTGGAACAGCCAGAGGTGGCCGCTCCCACTCCTCTCTACCTCTGTCTCTCTTTCATTCTCGCTCTCTCGCTCGCTCTTTCTGGCTCTGTGGGCTTCAACCAGCTGCCCCCGCATGTCCTCACAACACGTGCACACACACACACATACACACACAGCGATGATAGCACACAAATGCACACCCACCACCATGTCGTCCAGTCTTGGAGAGCCAAAAGCTTTTGGGCAGCTCACCAAAGCTCTTTGTGGTCTCACACACTCCCGGAAAGAGGGGGAGTGTGAGAGGTGGGGGCCGATGATTTAGATTGATGTGTGTGTGTGTGTGTCTGTGTGTGTGTCTGTGTGTGAGGTGATGTCAGTGTGTGAGGGTAATAAGTCTTCCAGGTCATTTGGGGGCAACCTCTAAGGTACTACTGGAGTCTGCAAGCACTGTCTGAGCAACGGAGAGAGTGAGAGTGTGTTTCTTGACTTAAATTTGGATATAAAAGGAAATACCTGATTTTTTTTTTTTTTAATAGACGTTTCTGTGTGTGTGTGTGCGTGCAGACAAGAGGAAGTAGCTCTGTTTTGCTTCTCTCTCCTGCACGCCCCAAGCCTCTCATCACACCTCAACTTCAAAGCCTGTGGACCCCAGTTGTCCCTTTGGCTAGACAACACAAACACACACACACACACACACACAGCACTCTGAGTATAGCACAAAAAAATTTCAGACAAACTCCCAACTTCTCTCCGGTGAGCATCTGCGCACGCACACACACACAAACGCACGCACTCTCCCATCATCTTCGTAGCTGTGGAACCTGCCTGTTTATCTCCATTTGCTATATTTAGGCCGTGAGCATAAGATGTCTGAAATTGCCAGTAGTAAACTGTCATGGGTGTTTGTGCAGCAGCAGCGGCGTCTGTAATCGACTCTCAGTTCCATCTCAGGAGGAAATAGACACTTCCAGCTGCCTCTGATGCCTGGCCCACATATAGGTGTCTCCAAAGTCCTCAGACAGCAGCGACGCACCAGCACAAAACTTGGGAATGTCTGAATAAAGTAACACCAGACAAAATTCAATGCATGTTTTTCTACTGTCTCCCCACAGGTAAAAGGGGCAGCCATGGGTCTGATGATGATGATGATGAAGATCTTGAAGACCTGTCTGACATGAGTGATAACGGAGACTCAGGTTGGTATAATATCAGTGTCCAAAAAGAAGTGTACTTCTAGCACTCACAAATAAGTCGTTTTCAAACATTGTTAAACTTGTGATTTGCTGTTTATCTGTTCATTTAGTCTATATAGACGAAACTAAATACGGCTGCAACTATTATTTTCAGTATTGATTAATCTATTGAGTATTTATTTGTGAGTGAAAATAGTGAAAAATGCCCTTTATAATCTCCCACAGCCACAGTTTTGTCCGACCAACAGTCTAAAACCAAAGATATTCAGTTTACCATCACAGAAGACAAAGAAATAAAACCGTCACGTTCGAGAAGCTGAAACCAGCAAATGTTTGGTATTTTTGCTGTAGGAAATGACTAAAATGATTATTTGATTATCAAAATAGTTGTTAATTACTATTCTGTGGATTGACTGATTGTTGCAGCTCTATAATATTTCAAGTGCATATTCAAATAGTCATTATTACAGAGGCCAACAGGTGCTAAGGGTAAAAATTTTTTTTGTTGAAATTAGTCATGCATCAAATTAATAACTTGCACACAAATTTGAAATTCATACCCTCCAATTACTCAATTCACTCTCTTGAATTAATACTTATTTACATTTGAGATCATTTACATGTATTTTACAAGATGACAGGTGGTTTCTGTTTTAATTTCTGCAAAAGTTGTATTTAACAGCAAAAACATGAAATATATCCACGTCGTAGTCCAAAATCTGGATAAAATTGGCTTGTTGGACTTAGATTGACCTGTCAACTTTCACCGTTTTATGTTGCATAATGTGATAAATGTGATAACGATATTCATTCAAGAACATAAATTCAGTAATTGGCACCTGCTGCTTACAAAACAGACTAACAAAAACAACCTGTAACTTGTCTTGGTACTGCTCTGCGAAATGAGTTAGTGCATTTCTACACTCAAATTACTCGCTGCTCAATGTGAAGTGTTTCCTGTCTGTTTTCTTTTTTAGATGATGATGATGAGGAGGAGGAGGAAGGGGATGAAAAGGCTTCCAAGGCTCCTCAGCCGCTCTCCTCCTCTGCTCTGATAAAGCTGGCAGAGGGAGACGAGGATTTGGTGGAGGACCTGGAGCTGTCTGACGATGACTGAGGTTCATGGACGCACACACTCGAGCTCACTCGAGACTTGTTATGCTCGCCGTCTTACCAGCCGTCTGTACTCACAATAATATTGGACTTTTTTCTTTGCTTTTGAATTTTGTATTGCTTCACCTGTACAGTACAAACATGTTCCGATGTAATTTTATTAAGCATTGAAATTGTTTAAAAAAAAAAAAAAAAAAAAATCAAGAATCCAGATTGTCCTTGTTGAATTTCTTTCTTTTTTTTTTTTTTTTAAATGCTAATTAATTGAAGCGTGTGCATGCATGTTGATGCTTCAGTGCTCCGTACATGTGCACACCTGTAGGCACCCTCAGGCTTTGTGAGGACGCGCTATTTGGAGAGGGCTATGAGCCTCGCTGAGCCGGGCCGAGCCAGGCCGAGCCAGGCTGGGCTGGCCAAGAGGAGGGGTACAGAGAGGCGGGTGTTGAGCCCCGAGGCAGCAGTGCTGTGCCAGGCTGGCAGGGTGGCGTCTGATGCTGTGCCAGGACTCTCTGCCCAGGTGGTAGAGCTGCAACACAGGCTGGTCTGTTTCTCTGCCAACTCCTCACCCACCCACCCCCCACCCAGACCACTGTCTTTTCTGTCTGTGTATTCACATGCTCAGACACGGCTTTCATACACCAACTTATCCCCACTTTACTGCACCTTTCTCCAGCATTCACCGCTAAACTAAAGGTGAAACTGGCATTGTTAAAATGTATTCACTGGTGTACAAAACAGGGCAGAAGAGATGTTTGACATGGACTTAAATGCCACAAATGAAGATTTGAGAAACACTTTTGTGTCATCACATTTCCTCTGAAGTCGTTTTCAGTGAATACAGAACCCTCTGGTGAAGACGCCCCGCCTAAAGCGAGGGGAAATCCCTGTAGAGTGTAGAGCGATCTGCTTCAGTGTCAACTCTTTGAAGCAGGAAGGTAAGTGTGAGTGGGGGCTGTTCTCGGTTCTGGTCCTGCGTGTGTGGGTGTGGATGTATGAGGAGGGTCAGGTTTATCCCCACAGGCAGGGAGGCCTTGGCCTGCGGCTGAACCTCACACTCTGACAGCTGGTGTTGACCTGAACTGTGCCCCTCATGGGTCGCCTCCCTTTCTCTCACTCACACACACACACACACACACATCAGGAAATCACATAACTGCCTCATGCACATTTTTAAAGAACACCTGAGAAGGAAAAGGCATCTATACGTGTCTGACGCAGGCACACAAGAGAGGAAAAAAGAAAGCAGAGGAATTTCTTTAGGATTTATTTCACCTGTGTGGTGAATAGAAAAATAGGATGAAGACAAAGCCTTTGAAGGGAAATCTAGAGACCATTTTTAATTAATTGCTTGCGTAGTTTGAAAAAAAAAAAAAATCCATAACAAATTCAAAACATTTGCATTAAGAGCTTTGTGCCTTTCTTTTCCCTGCAACCAAGAGAAAACAAAGTAGAAGTATCTTTGGAATCCATCTCAAGGGCTAATTATAATACATATCATAATCTGCTTTATCTACTACATCAAAAGTCCTATAAATATTTTTTTCCTCATATTTATATGCTGAAGTAGCATTCAAGATTGGAGCGTCTTTTAATATTACACTTTTTTTTTCTTAAAAAAAAAAATGGCCAAACAAAAAGTATGAACAAAAAGTACCACCAAAGTTCAGCAAGTCACATTTTTCAGTAAAGAAAACCTTATTCGTGCAACTACATTTAACAAAAAGTAAAAGTACCACGTATGTAACCTTCAGGATATTTTCATCTTAAGCATGACTCTGTACAATTTTGCATGTTTTTCCTACCTCCCACAGTAGTCAACACAAGCGTACAATGACGTAAGCCGCACACACTGTAGCCGCTTTTCCATTTCGGCAACACTTTTTAAGCCTTTTGTATGTCAGTTAATGACACCTGTGTCACCTAATAGAGTCCATCATGTGAGGCACTAGCCTAGCATTCCCCTGTTGGACCAGTCTTTCTCTGAGACCATTAATGCAAAAAAAGAAGCAGACACATAGTGAAACATGTTTCCAATTCCACACATCCGGTCATCTTTGGTATCGGGACAGTGGAATGCATAGTTGCAGTGATAAGAGGGAGCTGGTCAGATCTGGTGCTGCTCAGCATATGATTCAATTCCAGCCTCTAAAAAGACAGCACACTGCTGTTTGGCCTGGGGAAACAGGCAAGAAGGGAGGGAGGGAGGGAGGGAGAGAAAAGAGGGGGAGAGGCGTCTCTTTTTAATTCCTGGGTTCTGCAGGGCTTGTGGTGAGAGCAGTCAGAGAGATAGAGACGAGAGAGAGAAAGTGAGAGAGCAGAGCTTCCTCCAGCCCAGAAAGGAAGGAAGAGTTTCCGCTAGCGTCTGACTGTCTGACTTGCAAGAATGTCGCATTTGTGGCAGGGCTTTGCTCCTTTTTTTGGCAGGCTGTCTGTGACCAGCTGTCTCCTTTTCCTCTTTCTCTATTCCTCTGTCGCTTCATGTGTCTCCCTTCCAACCCAGTTTCTTTGGATTCTGCTTGGCTACAGCCGCCGCAGAGGAACTCAGAAGCTGATTGGTTTGCCGGACACGGTCCATATCGCCTAGTTGTCTTTTATTCCTGTCCAATATTTTCCCATAAATTTCAGCTTAAAGGTCCCGAGGTGGAGGGGGAGTTTATGACCGAGTCTGGTAAATAATGCCTGAGAGTCAAATCTCTCAGGTTCAAGCTGACCCCCTCACCGTCTGCCCTCCTCCTCCTCCTCCCCCGTCTGTCTGTCTGTCTGTCTGTCCTCCCCTACGAAGGAGTTTTGGCTTCGTATCGTCCCGCCACCGTGGAGCCATTACCGTTTTCCTGCTTGGGGGAGGAGCACCCTGGGGTGGGGCCGCTGTATGGAGAGGAGCTACTGCTGGTGGAGGTGGGTCTGTGGGGGAGGGACAGCGAGAGCGGCAGGGGGTTGTCAGACGGCGTGTTCAGGGCATCCCGATCCCGTTCTTGGGGGCGCAGGGCAGCAGAAGGTGGGAACGGGAACGCCAGAGGGAATCCAGTCATGTAGAAAAGCCTGCCGACACGCCGCGCCACCTGAGTAGACGAGAGGAGCACATAAGACTGTCAGCACAGTTTGGAGGGTTGTATAATGCATTCATGTTGTTTACTGTATTTCAAAGAGAGAGAGAGCAGAAGAAGAAAGGCTGTGGGGCAGGCTAGTTTAAGGGAATCAGCTATGCTACGCTAGCAAGTTTGTCTCTGGCCTATGGACAGAAACACACATTCCAACACTCACAAGTCCACTTGATCACACACAAACACACACACGCAGGTCTGTGGTGCGTGTACCTGTGAGCGGATCTTGAGCGCGGGCCCCAGCTTTAGTCCCATGGTGTTGAGCAGGTGCTCCTCAGTGAGCAGCGGTAAAGTCTCTCCGTCAATGGCCTGCTCCCGAAACACCTGGCGGAGACACAGGCGCTTCAGCCACAGCCCCGGCATACACGCACAGAAACACGCTCAACCCACAAACCTACACGTTCATTCACACAACCTACAAAACAGTGGTTCTATTCCAAAATGTTACATATCCATTTTAAGAGAGAAAAATACCTGAAGATTATCACTCAACATTTTTACAATATAATGGATCCAGCGTCTTTAGCAGCATGTTATCTCTTAAAGGGATAGGTTCAGATTTAACTTTCTCTTAATACAATATTCACATTAGAGTCCATGTTTCATGCAAAAATTATTTCTAGAGTTCAGCTGAATCTAAGAAGGAATTTTGTGCTGAAAAGACCAAAGTTTTGGAGGATAGCCAGTTGATTTGGCTAACTCAGACTTCTGAAGCCCTTATTTATTACATTAGGAAGGAATCTCTTCACGCCAGGGTCAGAATCATTATAATGATCGATCACTCTTTCAACATGCATATCAGCATGTGAGTATTGTTTTACAGGATAGGTTCATTTTAAAACAACAGACAAGTGCCCAATATGAACATTGAAACAGGTTTTGCTTGCTGTGATTATTCCTCCTGTTCATACTGACCATTAGATCTCCTCCAAATGCGTTTACAATGAAAACCCACAGTCCTCTTTTTATGCAAAAATGTATTTAAAAGTTAATCTGAAGATAATATGAGGCTTCAGCCGTCTGAGTTGGTCTAATAAAGTGGATATCTTCCACAGTTAATCTTTTTTTAGCAAAAAATGTCATCTGTGTCTCAACAGACTGTTTTCCTGTTCAGCTGCAGTAGAAGTATAGTAACAAAAAGAGGCACTAAAAAGACTAACTTTGAAAGATATTGACTTGATTTGACTAATGTGGACAGCTAAAGCTTCAAATAAACTTTTAAATATATTTTTGCATCACTTTTTCATTGTAAGTGCGTTTGGAGGGAATCTTGTAATGACCAGGACGACAGGAGCAATGTTTACAACAAGAAAAATGTGTCAATGTATGTTTGGGCACCTGACTGTCGTTTTAGGACAGACTTGAAAAATTGTGAACCCGTCCTTTAAGATCTCAACCTTTTAACAATATAGAATGTAGCAAAATATTTAGTTGCTTTTTAAAGATGGATATAAATGAAGGTAAGATTGGGTAACTTTTCTCAAATGCTGGATAATCCCATTTTGGAACAAAAAAAAGTGGCTACACATACACACACATTTACACACACAAGCTACAAGTGTACAACTAACTCACCCTCATTCACACAAAGCCCACAAACATGACTGCAATAGTGGAAATGACCTCAAAACACACATTAACATTCATGCATCCACACGCTCACAATAAACTTGAAAAAATGTTGCTGTGTAATTTCAGTGCTTCTGTCTAAACATAATGAGATGCCCTTGAAAATACAACAGTAGTGGTGTTGCAGTATGAATTATATCTTGGTCACTATTCTTCTACAGTTGGTCGTCAGCCTGCCCCTGGCCTCCAACTCCCCTCTCTCTCTCTCTCTCTCCTCCCTCTCCCTACGTCCTCACCTGTGTGTATTCAGCACATCCGGCCAGGCTGCTTATGAAGCCACACACGTCCTCCACACTCCACTTGCTGATGTCCTCCACAGGGTTTGCTGTGGCTGAGTCCTCCCCGTCCATGAAAAGACCTCCCATAGAGGCTGAAAGAGCAGCAGTGGGTGAAAATGATGTGTCAATATAAACACTGGGTACAAAGCTGCTATTACTGACTGAAGGATCTTGCTGCTGTTTCACCATTTTTTAGTGATACAGCACCCAAAAGCTGCACACTTATAGACCTGTGTGAAAAATATTTTGTGCTGCATTTTGGAGAAATGTTGACTGAATTTTTTTCATAGTGAGGTTTAACAGAAGAGTGTTACCAAGCAGTGGTATTGAAGATAATTTTCATAATTGAATAATCTGTTTATAGAATATTAGATACAGAGAGCTAAAGGTGATGTCTTTGAATGGCTTGTTTTGGCCAATCAACAGTCCATAACCCAAAAATATTAAATTTACAATCATATAAAACAAAGAAAAGATGCAAATTGTCTTATTGAGAAACCAGCAAATGTTTGGCATTTTTGCTCCATAAATCACTTAAACTATTAATTGATAATCAAAATAGTTGTGGATTAACTTTCTATTGTGATTTATGGATTAATCAACTAATAGTTTAAGTTCTACTGACTAGATTTTAGTTTTCTGTCATTAAGCTGCTCTTGATGGGAATCTGTATAATAAGATAAAGTTAGTGTTTGATAGTTTTCTTATGTTTATGAAGGTATTCCTATTTCACTTTGAGTGCAGCTGTGTTAGTACACATTTGGACAAGTGTGTGTGTGTGTGTGTATACTGTAACTATGTGAACAAACACCCCACCCTACCCCCTTTCTGCCCACGTGGCTGTGCTGCTGGTGGTGCATGAGGGTCACACTGGGGTCAGAGGCAGGGCCCCTAACAGGGAGAGGTCTCCACGCTGGAGACACGCACACACAGAGTGACGCTAATGGGTTTCATATGTCGGCTTTCAGCCTTATATGTGTGTGTGTTTTTGTGTGTGTGTGTGTGTGTGTGTGTGTGTGTGTCTGAGTCTCTCACCCGTGTGAAAGTAGGGGTTGGCGTAGGGGAATCCAAAGGGCAACGACTGAGCATGAAGAGCAGGCAGAGGTGGCATGAACCCAGGTGGCAGGTGGTACTTGATGTCGGCCTTGCCCAGTCCGGAGGTGAAGAGGTGGCGACTGGGTGACTCTGTACCTGCTGAACTACACGGGGCGCTCAGCCTGCCTGAGCTCTCTCCAGTCTCCTTGGCACTGTCACACTCTCCCTTACTGCCGGTTTCTTTGCCCCCGTTTCTCTCCCTGTCCCTGGGTTTACTGCTGGACTTGGCACTGACACTTTCCCGTCTCTCCTCGCACATTTCTGTCTCACTGTCCGAGTCCTTCATCTCCTCATCCTGCCCCTCCCTGTCTCCCTCCCTTCCTCTGTCCTCTCTCCCTCTTGTGTGATCCCCAGCACGGAGCTGTGTCTGGGGGCCCCTGATTGGGGCCTTCCTGGATTCAGCATCTAGCCCAGCAGTGGAGCTCTGTGCCTGGGTGTCTTTGGGTGTGGAGGGTGCCCCTGGTTGTTGCTGCTGATGGTTGAGGGTTAGGAGGGGTGTGGCAGCTCCATGCCGAAGCACCAGCATTGCATTGGAGCGGCGGGCCAGTTCCTCACGGAGCGGATGACCCTCTGGGATGTCGTGGAGGCTCCGCAGGGCCGGGTGGTCGGAGGGAAGACCGGGAGGTAGAGCTCCCAGAGGGTCGGAGCCCAGCAGACGTTGATGCTGCTGCTGTCGCTGGTGGAGACTTTCCAACTCCTTCTGTCTCAGAAGCTCTGCTGACATCTCAAGTCTGAGTGAAACATATACAAGCCAAACATTTAAAGTCATACAGTATTTCGTATGGCTGTATATGAAAAACATGACTGTGTCTACTAGTTTGCAAACCCACATCCTAAAACATATTTTCACCACTATACATGGCTGTCATAACATTACAACACACACCTGGCCAGATTCTGCTTCCTCAACATCTCCTGTTGCCGAGCAAAGATCTCAGCTTGAGCTGGTTGGAGGAAACCATAACCTGTGATAAAAAATATAAGCAAGAAAATGCAAACACAACTGTGAGTAAAAGTTTTTTTTAAAAATGATATAGAAGCTCCCAACTGTTAGAAACAGTGTGGAAATGACACAAATCTATGAGCACAGTAAAAAGCTATATATAAGTTACCAAATGGTGCTCTGCAGAACATCATTGATGACTCACCAGGGGCCTGGCAAAGAGCAGAGGGCATGCCCAGAAAAGGAGGCCGCAGGTGAGGTCCTAAGGCGATATGAGGGGCAGTTGGAGGGGACAGGAGGGGCGGAGGGTGGGACAGATCCCTGTGGACACAAATATAAAAAAAGACAACATTAAGTTTAATTTCACTGAATACATTAAAATGACAAAAGCATTAACCATGGAGGGATGTATAATGAATGATTCCCTGTGTTTAACGAATAGCTGAAATAATTTAGTTTTTTTTCTCTGTTCTCTGTACGTCTCAACTCTCCCTTTCGTGTGTGTGTGTGCGTGCGCTCGCTGCCACACCAATGTATGCGGTGTATTTTTATCAGTGGAGCTCCAGAGGCCCCCGTGTCGCCCCAGTGCCTCATCAGTCTTGTCACGCCGCAGCAAGCGCCGCTGGCCATTGCTGTACCCTGGACTGCAGCCTTTCCTTTCCCTGCCGCCGCACACATGCGCGCGCACACACACACACACACACACAATATATATACACAGAAACACACACACACACATATACACACAACTCTACAGCCACACACATAATGAGGGTTGAATGCACAATGCCAGTGTGTCATGCTCCGACAGCTGGGGCGGACCCTGCGTCTTGACCGGGGCCATGGGCTGAAGGACCTTCTAATTAACACTCATCCCTCCTCTCTTCTCTCCCTTTTTTTTTTTTTTTTTACGCCCTTCTCCCTGTTTCCCTCCCTCTCTCCCTCTCGCTCTCTTGGCTGCATTGAAGCCAGTGAAAAGATGGAGCGTCCTGCAACCTCTGCTTCTGAAAAGGCCTCTCCATTATTGGCTTCGTCTTTTGTCCTCCTTGAGGGGGAAAGGCGCCTCTCACCTTTCTCCCTCTCCCTCCGTCTCTTGTTCTGTCTCACACATCTTTTTTTCTGTTCTTTACTCCCATCTCTCCATTTCTCTATGACCTCTGAAAATCTGTCTTGTTCTCCACTTTTATTCCTCTTGCTTCTATGTAGTTTTCTCTCCCCTCTTCATCACTCCATCTCATCCCGTCTCTTCACCCAGCCTCTTTGTATCTCTTTCAGTTACTCTCCCACTTACTGCAATCCACCTTCCCTCATTCTATCCATGTTTTTTTTTCTCAGTCATGTGCACATCTTCACAGGTATGGGGGACATGGTTTTGAAGAAGCAGATAAAGCTGTTAGAGTGAAGCATCTGCACTTTGACCCTTTGGACTGTGTCAAAGTGTGTGAGGCTTGAAGTGGGTGATGATGCTGCTCTCTGCCTGCTCTGTGTCTCAAACCACAGCTGTTTCCCAGGGCCTTTTTCTGAGCTCACTTACTAGTTTCCTACCCACGCCTCTCCTGTTCCCTCTCCTTGTTTCTGTCCTCCTGAGCTGCTGCTATCACACCAATCAGAGCTCGGCTGTGTGTGACTGCCGCCACACACAAGCATACATGAGAAACAAGCTGAGGAAAACAACAAAATCAAAACCAACACTGGGACACATGCAACCGTAAATATTGTTTTGCAACTGTGTTCAAATTAGCTAGCGCCTGCATGTCTCCCGCCTCACTAAATGGTGAGGGAAAAGGAGAGAGAGAGGAAAGAGGAATTGCAAGGAGGGAAGGCACGCACACAAGAGTGGGGAGATGAGATGGGGGGGTTGGAGCCAGTACTGGCGGTGGTGGTGGTGGTGTGTGTGTGTGTGTGTGTGTGTGTGTGTGTGGGAGGGGGTGGGGGGGATGGGGGTGAAAACCATTCATCGATCGCCTGCGCCGCTGAAATGTTAATGCTAATCGTATAACCGCTCTCTCCGGCGGTGCCTCGCACTCCAGTGGCAGCTCCAATTAATCTTGGGTGAGGGCTGCGGCGCGTGACCCCGGAGCCGCGAGCGGGGGCCCCGCTAGCTGTTTCTTATGTAATTACACCGCCCAGTGTGTAATCACCTGGCCTAATCCCTCAGGGCTAGCAATTAGCCTTGCGACGCTCAGTTCCACTAGGCTATGCTAAGGCGCCCGCAAAACTCCCATCTACTCCTGCCATGGCTCCCGCATGCCAAACTCACATCACCCCCCCCCCCCCCACCCCCTTTTCTGATATTCCCTCTTTTTCTTCCTTCTCTTTGCACCGCCTACCGCTGCCTAGCGTTAGCCCGCAGATGAATAACGGTCAATTAAAGCTGCATGACTGGGGCTGCCAGGCGTCTGCGCCACCATAATTAGGCCTAATCACGGGGAGTGAGAGAGACAGAGAGAGAGAGAGAGAGAGAAGGAGAGAAAGAGTGTGTCTGACACTCCCCTCCACTCCCTTCCTCCATCTCTCCCTCTCTTCCTTCTTTTATAGGAGGCAATTTTGAGGGAGGAGTGGCAGACATTAGTCGGTTTGCTCTGGGGCCGTGTGCTTTTGTGCGTGTACATGTCTGTGTGTGTGTGTGTGAGTTTGTCTGTGTGGTTTTCTTTTTGCCCTATCTGTGCATTTTGTTGGCAAACCACTAACATGCTATAAAAAGACGAGGCAAAAACACTCACCTAGTTTTTGCATGAGACTGAAAATACTCAGATTCACAAATGCAAGGTGGGCTCATAATCACGTAAAACTATATCACTGGATCCCCCCCCCCCCCCCCCCCACCTCTCCCTCTCTCTCTCTCTCCCTCTCTCTCTCTCTGCCGGCAGTGAGGCCAGGGGCTCCTGGGGAATTCACTGGTGTGTGACGACCTGTCAGAGTGGCGACAGCGGTCCCGTCCCGCAGCAGCTCAGGCAGTGTGTGTGTGTATGCGCATCTGGGTAAGTGTGTCTGTGCGTGCATCTGCGTGCGTGCGTGTGTGTGTGTGTGTGACAGGGCTGCCCTTAATGACGGGAGCGTGGGGGGATTAGGAGCGCCGCGCGGCCGCCTTCGGCTCCTTCTCCGCAGGAACACATTTACACAGGAAGCTCATTAAAATGGATGAGGCTCCCTCCTCCCTCGCTCTCTCTCCCACCCTCTATCTTGCTCGCTCTCTCCCTCCCTCCCTTCCCTTATCTCACACTCTCTCGATCTCCTCACTCCCTATTTTGGTTCATCTCTCTCTCTCTCTCTCTCTCTCTCTCTCTCTCTCTCTCTCTCTCCGTCACTTCGTCCTCTCGCCATCTCCTCTCTTCTCTCTTGCCTCCCTCTCTTCATCCCCATTTTAAGCTCCAATGTTTTACACTTCCTCTCTATCCCCCTTTCTCTTTACTTTCCTCCACTATTTGCCTTGCAGATGCTTGGTGAGCTTAGTGCCATTTAAGGCCAGACAAATGGAGCGCCAGGCTCTAAGCCCATCGAGCGGCCCTAATGATTTGTTTTTAACAATGGGCCCTAATGGGCCCCAGATAATCAATGATGAGGGGTCGATGGAAAGGTGAACCACGGAGAGAGTTAGGCTGCATTCACACCAAATCAGGCAATGCGTGAAAAACGGCAGTCCCCTCATTCATTTGAACGGGGGCAGTGCGTTTACGCTGTGGGAGTAGGGACCGCATAGGACTCAGCCAAAAACCGCAGCAGCCGTCCAGCAAGAAGTTGGAACTGGATTCAACGCAACCCAACGTCACGCTGCGGTGGCCAATCACTTACATGCAAGCGCACATTCCTGGTGGATGACTTTGTAGAGTGAACGCCATATTCGGCTGTTTACCTCATGATCACAAAAGATAAAACAATTGCCCTTGTGAAAACTTTCTGGAGTTGTAAAATCCCGTCTGTGAGTTTTGCAAACTGCTGTGTGGTGTTTTGGCTTCTGGTAAGTCCTTAAATACATTTATCTATAACTTCAGCTCTGCTTCCTGGATGCGTGAAAAACGGCATCATTGTCTCGCAGGTACCTCGATCAACACGCCCCCCACCACCGACGCCCTGCTGGATTGCCTGATTTGGTCTGAATGCAGCCTTAGAGAGGGAGAGCTTCCATCTCTAACTCAGTTCCTCTGTCTCTACTTGTCATGATTCTTTTTTTTTTTAGATTTAACTCACCAATTATCATGATTTTAATTTTCTCTTCACTTTGCACTCGTTCCCGGCTCAGGCCTTTCGAAAAATTTCTCTCTCTGTCTTTTTGTGAAGGTTTTATATATTTTATGACAGTCAGGCCCTTAGACACAAATGTACACTACATGGCCAAAAGTAAGTAGACATTACACCAATGTGAGCTTGCTGAATATCTCATTCCGAACCCATGCGTGAGATTTTGGAAGTTGGCTGCAGGGATTTGCTCCCATTCTGCCACTAATATTGTGTCATCAGGCAAAGAGTCTGGCTCGAATTTGGCAATTCAGTTCATCGCAAAAGTATTGGATAGATTTGAGGTCAGAGCTCTAGTCAGGCAAGTCGAGTTCTTCCGCACAAACTGGGAAATCCATTTATTTATGGACATCACATAAAGACACTGTCATGTTGAAACGGGACTTCACAAAACTGTTGCCACAAAGTTGGAGGGACATTACTGCCTAAAACATAATTTTATGTTGTAGGATTAATATTTCCCTTCAGGGGTACTAAGGGTCTAGCCCAAACCATTAAAAACAGTCCCAGATCAAAAGTCCGTGGATAGGGGTGTCCACATACTTTTGGCCATATAGTTTATGTTCAGTATACACATTTTGCATCACTCTTTGTCTGTCTCCCTTTTCTTCTCGCATCCTCTCATTTGGACAATGGTACAAGTAATGGAAAGGGCACTTCAACATATTTTCCCCATTAACCTGTCCTTTATACTCACTCCAAAAAATATGTTGAGAGTGAAAGGGTTAAAGAGGTGAAGGTAGAGGGGGATGGAGTGAGGTAGGGATGGATGGATGGATGGATGGAGTGGGGGGGGGGGATGAGGCCTAGTTAACTCTCCCCGGTCCTGTGTGGCTAATTACTCTGTGTGCTGTCGGAGAACAGCCTCGGCTCACTGACTACATTCACACTGCACCACTGGCCTCACACACACATACACACGCACACACACACACACACACACAAATTAGCAGACATATTCACACAAACAAACCCAAATTCAATCCGCATAGATGAGCACACATGCAGACAGCCAGCTTGAAAAATGGAACAAACAAACACATACGAACAATCAGCCCCCCCCTCCTCGCCTCAACACACAAACACACACATACACACAATATATACACCCCCACAGCCTCCCAGAGCTGCACCACACAGCGCCTGGCCGCTCTGCTTCCTGCTTATATCCCCACCCCTACCCTTCACCACCCCCCCTCCCTGTCTCTCTCTCTCTCTCTCTCTCTCACACACACACACACACCCTCCCCCCCTGCTGCCGCACCGCCGGCCCATTATCGATCCCCCGCCTCTCCCTGCGCCACATAAATAATCGACAAGCAATTACCCGCCCACTCCCGCTGCCCCCGGCTTTGTTTGGGAGGCGCAGGGGCTAGCGCTGGGGGGAGAGGAGGGAGGAAGAGCCGCGGATGCAGGCGTGCAGCTCCACAGTGGTAGCCAAGAGGTTATTGGATCCTTAGTTCAGCCATGTATGTGGAGACGCACATACATTCACACACATGCAAACGTGCACTGTGGCACACTAACAAAAAACAAATATAAAATCAGATCTTGCTAAGGAAGATGGGAATGGATGACTGGATGGATAGAAAAGTGTAGTGGTGTAGTGATGCGAGCTGGCAGGTGATTAACTCCTTCTACTCTTTCTCCCACTTAAAAGCTTTTTTTCTGAAAAATCGTGACACTTGTTTCATTGTGATTTCCACATTTACATGTGCTCACGTCAATTGGGGCCTCGACTGCAGTATGTCTGTATGGATGTGGGCTTTATTAATGATGAATAATGCTGGTACAACTACAGCAGGGTTGAAGCAGTCATTTGGTCTGCAAGTGAGCATACGTTTGAATCCGTTTCTTACCGGTCGGTGTAATGTGCATCCCGGTGCTGCGGCAGACCCTGCTTGCGTCTCTGGCTGGACGAGGAGGAGCTGCCCGCCGAGGGCAGGTGAGCTTCTAAGGCCGCTGGATTCCTCACTGCTGCAGCCAACGCCTCCTGGCGAGCACGCAGCATGTCTAAATAAGGAACGAAGGGGGCAAAACAGGGAAAGAGCGCAGAGGGAAAGAGATGGGAAGAGGATAGAGTCGACATGACAAAGATGATGAAGGATTAATAGTTGAGGCAAAGAAGAAAGAAAAGACAGACTCAGAGGAAAAAAAAGCAGAGAGGAGGCAAGAAAAGAGGGGAAGTGAGAGAAGAAGATAAATACAAATTTAGCATCCAGCTGCTAATGTCTATACTCAGATATTAAAAGAAACACATCTTTGTAAGGAACATTTTTAGACAGAAAATCCTACCAACTATACATCTAACCAGCTTAGAGTTGATGGCTTATTTTAAGTGCGTCATACATTAACTGTAAGTGTGAACATGACAAGTTTTAGGGCAAAATAGTAGCAATGAAGCCTACTTTAAAAAGTTGTTTATTGTCCTGTGGTGATATATGTGAAGGCTAAGAATCCAGATAGCTCAAAAACTCCACTCGGCTCATTCCACTTTAATGCTGAAAATGATTGTGATGCATTTTCTAATCCCCGTGTTACACCCTTATACGCATGCAGAGACACACAAGCCCGTAAACGCACACGCGCTGAACAAATATAGACGAAACAGACATTTTGGCAGAGGTGTATGAAATTAGCACACCGCGCTCAAATCCATCTGTCACGCTGTGGAACTGAGCTGACCAGTTTCAAACAAATGTGAGAAAATAAAAGAGGTAAAACCGGCAAAATTAAAAAGGCCAGAAAGAGACTGTGAAAATAAGAATGTGCGTGTGATAATGTTTTCAAAACATATAATGGATGCTGTGTTTTTGTACCAGCGAGCAACAAGCAACTTCACACATTGGGTGCCGAGTGTTTTTAGCCCGTCTCACCTCCACCACCACCATCGCGCCTTCTCCCTCTATCTCTGCCTGCCCTCTCCCTCCACCTTCTGCCCTTTACCATTCGCCTCATTCCATCTCTTTCTTCGCTCATCCCTCTCTCTCTCTCTCCCCCGCTCCCAGCTTCCCTGGTTCTCTCTCGCCCTCGTAGGAGAAGAGGCCTCATCATTATCAGCCACGCCAGGCCACACCAGGAGACATGGCTTCTAATGAGAGAAAAATCCATCCTGCTCTCTCGCTCCCCTCCCTCTTTCTCTCTGCCTCAATCTATCTATCCTCTCTCTCTCTCTCTCTCTCCCTCTCCGCTCTTCCCTGCCTCCCCCCAGCCCCCTCTTTTTTAATTAGACAGATCCCTCGGGAGCTAGGGGCCATTTCCGCCGTCGGTACGGGTGTGATGTGTGTTTGTGTGCGTCTGTGTGATTTAGGTGCTTGCGTGTGCGTGCGTGCATGCCTGGCTGATTTTGTGTGTGTGTGTGTGTGTGTGTGTGTGTGTGTGTGTGTGTGTGTGCGTGCTGAAGCAGTTGAGCGGGGCGCCGGGGTGGGGGGGTGAAGCGACAGATATTAATGCGGCCTAGCTCCGGTGTATCGATCTGTTTGCTGCGCCAGGCCGCAGGGGACTCGGCTGGCGGCAGACAAGGGTGTGTGTGTGTGTGTGTGAGTGTATGTGTGTGGGTGGGGGGGTGAGGGGTGGGGGGTGGGAGGGGGGGGTTGTGAGAGATAAGGGAAGGATCAGAGGGAACTGGAGCCCCAGAGCGCACACACAAATACACACAGTCTGTTGTGCACTTGCATACATGGTGCAGGGGGTGACAGGGTGGAAGAGTTGACCTCTGTGAGTTTCCTGTGGTCACAATCCCACCTCACCAATTATTTTGTATGACTGGCTCAGTTAAAGGGACACTCCAGCGATTTAGTATTGCACTTCCATAAAGTTTGGGCACTTCTAAGAGATGGATTTTAAAAAGAATGTTAAAATCGATGCAGCAGAGACCGGGATATCCTGACTATACTGCAGACAAAACACAAAACAAAGAAGAAACCCTAACTTTTGGCTGCAGATCCTAATTAAGGTAGAACTCCCAAAAACAATGGATCCTACATTTCCCATAATACAACTCAATAAGGTCTTGCATAGACTCTCTGGTCTAGCTAGTAGACACCCATGTCTTTCAAACAACACACGCTCAGTTTGTAACACAGGCTTTCTGTTAAAAAAGTCTCAAAGCTGAAATTTGTCAGACATAGTTCCTCCAGAGCCTCAGAGGAAATTATAAAACTGTTTCCACAGGCTGAGTGAGTCCCTGTGATTAGTAAATTGACCCTGACCGTGGCTGTAGCCAGGATTTTAGAAATACTGAGGTCATGAGTCTGGTCCAGTCACCATTCAACTGTATTTTCTGTAATCATAAAAACATAAATGCTGTTTCAAAGCATTCTTTATTCTGCCAAATGTTTAATTCTGGTGGGGAATGTTAAATCTATTTTATTTTCATTCATAAAAATCAGTAAAATGTTTAAATATTTGGTCCTCACAGTGGAGTTCCCCTTTAAACCCAGACGATACAAGCTGTACAAGACTGTGTGGAAATTTTTAATTTATTTTGATTTCTCTGTTTATTATTTCTTCAATTTCCCTTCTCTTTTTTATCCAGTCCATGATAATAAAGCTTCTCTACAACACTGGCAACATATTTTGCTCTCTCTCACCCCCTTTCTCTAATTCTCTTTCATGTGAGCAGAGAGGAGCAGGGTCACCTGGGGCTCTACCCTTCAGTGTGTGTGTGGGTGTGTGGGTGTGTGTGTGGGTGTGTGTGGGTGTGTGGGTGTGTATTGTGTGTGTGCACACAGAGTAGGTACTCAGATTCAGAATTTCCCCCTCTAAAACTCTTCGTGTTGCAGCTGCTGGAACACAAGGGGAGAGTCCCCCCAATTGCAAATTAGAGTCCTAATTGAGGACATGCAAACACTCAAACATATTTCTTCCTCTGCATGAGTTATTTTGGGAGGTCCCAATTTGCCACTCCGACCCATCCCGCTTATCCCTCTTTTGTGCCATCCCATTTTTCTCCCCGCCATCATTCCTGGAGTTGGGCCTAAATCCTCTCGGTTAAGCCCAGTTTTCCTCGGCGTGAGAATGCAGAGGAGTGCCGAGCTGATACAGCTTGGCCGGCCTCATGATGGATTTGGTGGATTGGCAGGTACACAAAAGCCGGCATCCATCCGCTAAAGCGCACCATACACCAGAAAATTAAGTATCTTTTCAGAAAGAGGTATTCAGCCAGTATCATAGGCTTAGCCAGCAGTAAATATGTGGCGAGTTTGTTCACATGCTGGAGTTTTCTAGCTCTTTGGGATGGTGATAAAGAGATGTTGTGTACAGCTTCATGTTTTCAAATCTGACTAAACTGCAGGAGACAAAACAGAAGAACGCCCCTTCCATCCCATCCCTCCCTCCACTTTCATCTGGATCTCTACCCCCACCTCTCTCTCTCTTTTCTCTCTCCCTCACTCTCCTTTCATCATATGAAGAGGGAGGGAAAGCCCTCTTGGCCATTTCTACAACCCTGCCACCCCACCACCTCCACCCCCAATTTCAGCCCCCCCCCCCTCCCTCCCAACTCTTCTTTTGCCCATCAGGTCCAGAGAGAGCCTCTCAAACAACACCTTGCACCTACACATTCACACACACACACACACACACACGCACTCAGAGTTCCTCCTCACCCCCGCCTCTTTCACGCACACACTTTCATTTTCTGTGCCCTACACTTCAAACACATGAAAGGATGCTCTGCGGGGACCAAGGCTAAAGGGAGAGTTGGAGGTGGGGGTAAGGAAAAGGATGAGGAGGAGGAAGAGGGGAGGGGGTATAAAAGCAGTGCTTGAGAGGGAGATGTATAGGAGAGATGGTGATGGGGGCCCAAGGGGAGGGGGGGGGAGTCACAGGGGCCCCATTGGAGACCAGGTCAATGTCAAGGGGCTCTCCCTGAAGTGATTCACGTCAGCCTCTCCAGAGACAAAACAGCGTCCCTCTGTCCCCCCTCCTGGACTGTTTGTCTCTGCGAGTGTCAGTTTCTTAACTGCTAATTGGAGAAAGGAGAGGATGTGGAGGTAGTGCTACAATAAGTTTTCTACATAAACTTGTAAACAGTCAGTGGATAGACGGAGGAAGCTGCCAGGTGTGAAAGAAAAGGAATGTTAGTAACACCAGAGGCTTGGCTGTCAGAAAGTGTTGGCAAAGCTTGTGATGCCCACGGCTCATCATCCGCTTAGAGGATCGGACACGCACAAACATAACAGTGGATGCAAACACACAAGTCACTATGAGCAAATCCTACCATGAAGTTGTGTTTTAAATGGTAGTTGTATCTTAGCATGTGATCTGAGAATCATTAATAAACCGTAAACTTGCATGTATGTGACTTTCTTTTTCTACATTTCTTGCTCCAGGGGAAGTTATTTATTCACTCCTCCCTCGTCTCTGTTCCTCCCTCATTTCCTTTGACCATTTCTCTCCTCATGTTTTTTTTTTTTTTTTTGCTCCTATTCCTGGTGTCTCTTTACCTCTGCATCTTCTTCTTTTAAGTTTCAAGCTTTTAAGTGCAGCTTGGAAGAAGAACGCACGTGTGCAGAATAAAGGATAGTGTGGAAACTATCAAACGATTTGGAATGTGGAAGTAAAGAAAGGGAGCGGGTATGTCTGTATTGCGCCAGAGCGTCTGCCTCATACCAGCAAGGCTTCTGGGAAAGGAAGCCAGCGATCAGACTGCACCCTGGGCCATAAAACCCCAACAATGCACTGCATCTTGCCTCTAACTCCTCTAAGACACAGGGAAAAGGCAATTAAAGCGTCTATAGGCTTCGCCCCCTAGATTTGCAGCCAGCAATTAAAAATCGTTACTAATCAAATAAAAATAAAAGTAGCTCAAAGTACAATTCGACCAGGACATCGATTGGATTTATGCTACTGCAAAAGAGCTTGTAAAGACTGGTAGGACTTAATGTTACATTCTTCACAAAACGTGAGAAAAAGGTTAACATTTAATGGTAGGCGCAGTGAAATGAGTATAAAGCCAACTTATAAAATCCAAATGAGGCAACTTTTCTCATTTTCTTCTCTCCCTATCAAACTACAATTCTCTCAAGCTAAAACCAGTAAATTTTATGTGTCTGTGGAAATTGAGAAAAACTGGGACACACTGGTGGTTTCCAGGGTGTTGGGAGATTTAGAGGGTTGGCAGGCTGCCAATGAGAGCTTGCGGATCAATCGTGGCGTTGGTGCATGCGAAGGCTTGTGGGTGTTGTTAACGGAAAGCCATGGTGGTCAGAAATCACCCTGAGTGACACTTTGACACTGGGTGGGCAAGCATCGCAAATAGAAATGTCAGCCGGGTTTTACAATGGCAGCAGTGTGGCACACCTTAACATGGTACCCTGAACACACTGCTTCACTCCGGGGTTGCAAAGCAGCACTGCATCTCAATGACTTGGTGACAGGTGATGGAAGAGCTGTTTTTTACAGAAGCCGGTGAAGTGCTTCCAAAGGAAACTCTTTTAGTTTGAAGTAAATCTCAAGTTACTTCAAACTACCTCTCAAGTTACTTCAAAATAAAGAAAAAAAATTAGAGTTCCTCCACAACTTTCACGAGTCAATTCTTACAGGTAGAGTAGGAAACATTATTCTGAATTTAAAAATAAAGTGTGCACTGAGTCTGTATGTTGTAAGAAGATAAATCTTATTGCACTGCAGATATTTGAAAGTCAATATGATGACGACAATGAAGACGACACACAAAAACACACACACACACAAATACAGAGCCTGTGGACTGACCATGGCCGGGCAGACCCATGCTGCTTGCCAGCTGGTAGAGGCGTTGCTGCTGCTCCTCATAGGATCCTTGCTCGCTGAGCGCTGACATCATGCGCCTGTAGTGCTCCTCAGGGCTCATGTGGCTGTGGCTGCCGCCTGCCTCCACCACCGGGCTCTGGGAGTTCTCTGAAGAGAGGAGGGAGACACTTTTATTATGACCAATCAGTGACCATCAATATCCAACTCATGAGGAGATAAATACTTCATTGAAACCGAAGGCTCTAAAATTCAAAGCTATTAACTTGCAAAAATGATGTCCAGCACTGAATTATCTTTTCAGCATATGATTGAGTAACTGTCTTACGTATTCATCCAAGTCCAAATTCTTCTCCATATCAGTCATGATTGTGAGGAATTTGCCTCAGACACGTACTTGCATCAAATCTTCTACAGCAGCTTTAAACTGGTGCCTCCAAATGACAACCCGAGGTCACAGATTTGGGAAATTTTGAAGTTCAATGCTTAAAATCACATTTAGGAACATCACTAAACTGAACACAGAAGTCAAACTTTTTCTGAACACAGGCAGCACTCACTGCTGCTCAGGATCCAGTTTGTATTTTTGACTTGTTAATTCCTCTGAACAGAGTCGATACTAAACACCACAAGCAATCTGTAGTATCTACAGGTTCACAATTTGGTGGGAGGGAATGTTTTTCCTGTCACATTTTGTAATTCCAGCTGATAAGACAGGTGTATTTTTAGGATAGAAATCGTTCCCTATGCAGCCCTAAAAAACCCCAGAAAGTGCAATCAGGACAAATTGCCTTTGTAAACACTGTAGAACGAAGAATTACCCACAATTAATTTTATAGACCTACTAACGTGCATATTTTTGATGATTACTGCACTCTTTGACATACAGTCTTCCTCAAATGTCAACCAGCACTGAAGGACTGGAAGCCTTTTCGAACGAAGCTATACACATACAGCCATGCATTGTTAATGGTCTGCGCCTGACCCTAGCATGAACTCACCATCTCTCTGACAGAAAGCACAGCAGCATCCATGCTAACAGTGGCGCAGGGTGAGAGGTTATAAGTAGGGTTGTTTTGCTGTACAGTATTTTGACTGTCTCTAATGAAGACTACAGAAAGAACAAAGCAAACAAAAGAACAAAAAGATGCTCAGCAACTTCGTCAGTGTGTGTGTGTGTGTGTGTGTGTATAGTATGCTGTGCTGTGTTTAAGGTGTTGTGAGGACGATGTGGTGTATGATATCTATCTAGCTGTCAGTCCCCACACTTAATCTCTCTCTCTCTGACCTCCCTCCTCTCTCTGTCAATAGTAACATGATCTAAGGTAAGGGTGGTGGGGGATATGGGGAGGAGGTTAGGGAGTTAGAGGAGGGAGGATGAGGAGGAGGGAGGGAGACGCAGAGGAAAGCAGGGGTTATTTTTACCTCCCTCCTTCTTATTGAAACCTGAGCCTGGCCCCGGGCAGGCGAGCAGGAGTGGCGCTGAGGAGCGGAGGTGGTGGTGGGGGAGGAAGCGAGCACGCAAGCATCTCTGTCTCCACCGCCAAGCTCCGGCTAATCCACCCAAGGTCCTCAAGTGTATGTGTGTATGTGTGTGTGTGTGTGTGTGTGTTTGTGCATATGTGTGTGCGTGCAACTAGTCTGTGCCTGTCTAAAGTTTTCACGCTCTCTAAACACAGCAAGGGGTGCTGACTTTGCTACAGAAAGAAAAACAGACATCATTTACACAGCGGCATCCAATCTCTCCAGCTCCATCCATCCACTATCCTCTCTGTGTCTCTCTCAATCCATTTCTCCACCTGCATTAGTCATTAAGGTATAGTGTCGCCAAACTTGGAGGCAAAAAGCTGTAACACACACACGCACATACACAGGTGCAGTGTTTGGGTGTGGACAGAGCTCAAGGTTAAGACACAGGATCAACACTGTTTTGAAATGGCTTAAATGCACTTCTCTGGACAGCAGGCTGCACTTACACACACACACACACACACAAACGCTGTTTTCCTTATCTGTCTCCCTTATGCAAATATACAGCAAAGGAGGAATACATACACTGCATATATAGGGTTTTGGTTTGGTTGTTTTTGCTTTAAAAGCCATACCTAACCACACACTCGCACAAGAACACAATGTCAAAAAAAACACACAAGCCCCATTTGCCATAAAAGGAAGCCAAGCCTGAGTACACAAACAGAGACACACACAGACAAACCTACACACACACACTTGCACACATCCACATAAATCCATGCATCTTTCAGAAGCAGGGTTGTGTCTAAGTAAAACTGTAATGGCCAGGAATGAGTGCTTCTCTACACAGAAAAAGAGGAAGAGGCTCCAGGCAGGGCTTCTGTCGGTCAAAGGTCATCCAGAGGGCAGAGGTCATCAAGGGGCTACTGCTGAGCTCTACACACCTCAATCTGACCTCCAGATACACTCACACGATTACATTTATCCATTTTTACACAGAACTGAACCATCATAAAATTACATTTTACTAATATGTCAAATAATCAAAGCTATTCGCATCTGTTAGTGTGTTGTTTGGCTTACATGTGCTCCTGCAGTGTGTGTATGTGCATGTTGTTGATGTGTCTCCAGAGATGAGGCTGGATGTGCGGTGAGTTGCCCTTAGTTTTGCCTGCTGTATAATGCATCAGTCAGGAAGTCATCCTCAGGAGCCTTGAGGGACAGGCCTTGTGGCGGTGCAGGCTCCACACCGGGCACCAGGTTTCACGCCACATGAGGAAGATATGAATAATAGAGGACGGCGACCCGATTGCAGCACTACAGAGGGGCATTGTCTTGCTAAGGTGTGCCTTGTCATGGTCCGTTATTTATGCTGTGCTCATGTCATATTGAGAGCAAATAAAAAGGCATCGATGGAGTGTTTATGTTAGCGATCAGCAGCAAAACTAATTTTCTATCTGAAGGGGCTATAATCTGTGATAAAAGTATATGTTTACATGAGCGCAAGTGTATGTACAGTATCTCACTGTATGTGTTTGTGTGTTTGGAGGAAAGTAGACATGGCGGTCACCCATTCTATGTTTTCTGTTTCCCTGTTAAAGGGTCAGTTCACCCAAATCACACTTGTTATTGGGACAACTTCTTAGGTAGAAAATAGTTCCAGTGAGTCACTGGGACATTGTCCATAGAGAGACAGCTTCTGTTGAGGGTGTTTTTCTTTTTTGGTGCCCAAAAATTTTTTGCACTGGGGTAACGGCAAAAAGGTTTTGGTGATTTGGGTGTACTGACCCTTTACTGAATTCCTTTAATGTGTGTGTGTGTGTGAGTGTGAGTGTCTGCCTGATTCATTCTTCCTTCTTTACTCTACAGCTTCTATCTTCTCTCTTTCACTTGTTCATTCACTCATTCTGTCTTTTTTCCCCCCAATTTTCACCCATTTCTTCTCAGAAAATGCATTTACAAGCAGATCTGTAACATCACAACACAAATACACCGCATGGTCTTACCTTTGGGGGATACGCTACGTGACTTCTTGCTGTCAGAGGGACACTCGCTGCTGCTGTTGGGAGACAAGCTTCTCCTCTTGCCTAGAAGGTCATCTGTAAACACACATACACACACAAAGAGAGAAAGAGCAGTCAGTGAAAAGACAAAAGTAAAAGCTTGATATTGTCGCTCTGCTCTGTGTCTACCTGTATACATAGCGACTGCCTTGGAAATGCAGAGTTAGAGGAGAGAGAATGAAAAGAAGCCAAAGAGGGGGAAAAAAAGTGATAGGTGGAGAGAAAGAGAGAAACAGAGCGAGTGAAGCAAGCCATGGGCGTCTGGAGATGTGCCTGTTCTGTCAGAGATGAGAGGGGGCCTGCACCGCCGTGGATGACAGATCTGCCCGGCTCATTTATGTGTTTGTGTGTGCGTGTGTGTGTGAGAGTGTGTGTTTATGTGTGTGTTTGTCTATCTGAGGGAGGGAGGAGAGCTCTGTGTGTCTGCATCTCCTCCAACATCTCTTTCCAACAGTCTGTCCTCAAGTGTTATCACTGTTCTTCCTCTCTCTCTTCTCTTCTTTCTTCTCTTTTTCCAGATGTTGGCACAAAAGCCTGTGACTGAAATAAAGTGCACTATAGCCTCTCAGCTGCTTGAGAAATTCCTCTCAGCCTATATTATGTCTATATCATGTGTTTATTTTTAGTTTTTATACCTCCACAACAGCCATCCCCCCTTCTCTTGTTACTGTCCACCCCTCATAAGCGCACTTCTGATCTTTTTGTCTCATTTGTCCATCTGCCTCCTTCTTTCTCTCTTCCTCTAGGTGTGTTTGAACCCCCCTCCCATGAGGAGTTCTCTCTCTCCTCCCATTAACACCCTCCCCCCCTTTTTTCCTCCCGGTTTCCCCCCCCTACCCCCTCCCCTGCCACCAAAGAGGAGCATCTAGTGTACAATTACAGCACCCCCTACTGCCGCTTCCTCCTCTCCTCCCCTCTCATCCCTCTCTTCCTTCCCACCCCGTCACCTCACCTCCACCCCCCTCAAACACACCTCAAATCAATACGGGCCTAATCAGAGAGGGAGGGGATGCAGAGCACATCGCATGCAGTGCCGGCAGGAAGGAAAAAGCCGTTTGTCACCGCTCTATCTCTCCCTCTCTCTGTCTTTCTTTCTTTCTCTATTTCTGTCTCATGCACCTCTGCTTTCTCTCTAACTCTGTCAGCCAAGCCACAGCAGCAACTGCTTCCCTTCTTTCACTTTTTTCTTGCTTTCTCTCTCACTTCTCGGTGCGTATTTTTAGGGATGGGGGGAGTATTTTTTTTTCCTCCTTCAAGGAGAATGGTTCCTCTCTCCCTCTGTCTCTCTTTTTCAACAAAACAATTTTTCATCATTTGCACAGCATGTGTAAACAGCACGGAGAAACAATGAACAGGGGTAGGGGAAAAAAAAAAAAACGTAATTTCATAGCAATAGTCAAGCAAACAACATTTGGCAATTTCTGTCATGTGTCCACTCCTGATATTGTTGTTACCTTAGCGACAGGCAGACAGCCATGAACAGAGGAGTGAAGCTGGAGTGGAGTCTGACCTTTAACCCTTAACCCATCACACAAACTTATGTTCTTTCTTCTCTATAACAAGACACAGATAGCCAGGGAAAGGAAAGAGACAGAAAGAGATTTAGAGAGGACTCTGAGGATTTTGTTGGGCTGCTGAAGAAGCCCTGGTGTTGATGAGAGGGTGAGTGAGCAAGCGAGGAGGGGAGGAAGGAAGAAGGGGAGAGAGGGAGGAGGTTCACTAATGATCCAGTGTTTGATGTTGCCTCTCAGGTCCTGAGGAGATCCACACCCTATACCACCCTAAAAACACAGTGGGGGAGGCAGGGGGGCTAATGGACAAGTGCACACACACACACACACACACATTGAGTGTCTTTCACAATTTCTACTTTTTCTGTCGTCTCCTTTATGATTTCTCATTCTGTTTTTCTTCTCATTTTCAAATCATGTTCAGTACATTTCTTTCACTGGTTCTTTAAAAAAAAGGGACTCCATCAATCCTATTAGTGGAATATTAACAAAGAGAGAGAGAAGCCCCATTAGCTAAACTCCCTCTTCTACCGAACACATACACACACAGACATGCGCACGCGCTTACACCCACACCCAGAGACTCTCATGATCAAACACACATACTTGAGTCGTCTCTTGAGCCGACCTCACTCAAGACACTGCGTCTCCTGAGCAAGTGCCCGAGGGCCAGAGATTTGAGGGCGGAAAGCTTTTAAAGCCAATTAAATGGGGCTTCTTAGAGCACCGACGCTCCCTTTTAATGCCGAACCCTGAGCTCTGTTAGCGTCTATGCTAACCCTTTTACTCCCACTAACGGCGCTTACAGTCAAGTTTGCTACCCCGGGCCCTTCCCTATCACCTGCTTGTTAATATTGCTGAGGAATTAGTGGTTCTGGAGTCAGGGGTTTTATTTCAGCTTCTAGGCTGTGATTTTAACTGTCAAAATAGTGCAATAATTGAGCACAAACACTATTAGCTGCCATGATATAACCCCCTGTTTTTGCTTTTCCTGGTCAACAAACTGTCCAGGCAAATTTTTTTTTTTCAGAAGTCAACCTCATATTCTTGCCTCTGCCTCAGTTCCTCCTTGCTAGTTAACCTCCTCTTTATCTTCCATTCCTCCCACAGAGAAAAAAGAGGGATGGGAACAGAGGGACAGATCGAGAAAGAGGAAACAGCAGGACCTAAACCACTTCTCTTTCATGTGACACCACCAGGGCGAAGCATCAGGCAGGGGAGCATTGCTCTTTCTCTCTGATTTCCTCTCCTCCCTCAAACTTTAGTCCTCCTCCTCTCCTCTCTCCATCCCATGGAGCGTGGTGACAGCTCAGACAGCCAGACTCCTTAATTCCTCTCTTACTCCGTTAATCTGTCATCTTTATCAGGCCGGGGAGGGGGAGGGTGGGGTGCTGTGTGAGGAAAGGAGGGGGGTGACAGGCGGGGACGTGGGGTGGGCCGCCAGCCGCAGCCCCCCGATCAATCTCCACATTACAGCTGACAGAATGGTGCTAATAACTTATTGATCCCCCCTCCGTGCGCCGGGGCCTCCGCCGGCCCTGAAAGCCCTGCCATTGATTGGCTTACGGGCCGATGCAGCTGGGAGAGGGACGGGAGGAGGCGGGAGGGTTGGGGGTGGGTGATGGAGATGGGGAGAGAGGCGCCTCTGCTCATGCTGAGGGGAGGATGTGTCACTGCCAACACATGCAAAAGTATACAGGAATACAGCTCCATGCACTGCTCGTCTGTTTGTCTGGTTCTTTCTTTCTATACAGGAAGTGAAAATTAGAAAGGTGGAGAGAAACGCAGCTAAAGAAGAAGAATAGAACATATGGGAAGATAATGTGTAGTCAACTGTATATAATATTTAGCTGAAATATACTATAGCAATCGTCTGGTGCACAGGTGGTGACGCACAAGGAGTGATGCTTCCAGCAGCAGTAACAGTAGTTTGTTTGGAGTAAGTCCCGCGCTGTGATAGACACTGTTATAATGGTTACTGAGAAAAACTTGTCAATGACTAATTACTTTGTCTCAGTGGTAATGAGATTAAAATATTCTCTGAAACACAATTTACATATGAGTTTCTTTCTAAAAGCCTACACAAGTCAATCAAAATAGAGAGAATATGGATGGTCACAAAATAAACATCTCAGCGCATTATCAAACAGATGTTTCTGGCCTGAATGTCACTTAAAATGACATATTTCCAATGAGGAAATTCAAAAATACAAAAGTATATAACTACTTTCTTTGTCAAAGCTTTCTGTATCTGTCATCCCAACCTTCGTCTTTCTTCTTCCGCGTACAGCGGCTGTTGCTAGGCAACAGCTCTACATTTTAATATTTTTTTATCAAAACAATGCTCAACTCACAGGTTATTAAAGGCTATTAAAGTTTCATCCAATAATTCTGCTAAAATTATATGTAACAAGTTCACTAACTGATGTCATTATGGAAAATAAAACAGCAGTATGTGAAGTTACCTTGATAAGATGGAAATCTGATTGTATTCAAGTATCGAGGGTTAAAGGCGTCCGAGTACAGCGGACGTTTCTCGATTAAGTTATCTTTGTGAAATTCAAATGAAATAGAAAAAAAAAGAAACAAAAAAACCCACACACAGCGATGACTCTCCAGCAAAGACGGTAAAATTATTTCTGGATTACAATTTCTGTTTTTTCTTCTGTTTTTTAGATGCCCTAAAAGCATAAGTCTATCTATTTTTACTATTTACTCAACTATTTATTTTGGTTATCTGTGAATTTCATCTCTTGACGAAAGTGTTAGTATGTTGTAATGACCAATAACACAGAGAAGCCATTTTGTTACGCCAGTGCAATTAGATCCCTATTAAACAGTGAGATGTTTTAAAATACATACTACCTACATTTCCCTCAGCAAATCTCATCAGAAATCCTGGAGTGTTTACTTTTCTGTAGAATTGCCTTTTTATGCTAATCATGTAATAAGTGACTGGTAATACTTTAAAAGCGATTTTCACTCACAATCAGTTTGAAAAAAAAGAAAAAAGGTCTTTCACAAACACACTGGGCTGTAGATTCACACGCAAGCTAACATCTAAAACCAGGCATTTCAAACCACACACGGAAAGGTGCACACGCATAAACACACACACAAACACGTTCAAGCCCCAAACCACTGCTACAACCCCCAACCACACACACACCGACAGCCTGTAACTGCCTCTGGGAGTCTGAGTGCAGGGAGCAGAGGAGAGAGAGAGGGAGAGAGAGTGGCGGTCCAAAAACACCTTATCTGCCTGTTTGAGTCTCCGGTCTGACCGCAGAGCCACGGTTTACAGTCTCCACAGGCAGCCAGACTCTCAGCGTCGGCGCCCCTGCTCTCCCTCTCCCTCCTCCCTCCTCCCTCCTCCCTCCCCTCCACCTCTCACAGAGCCTCCGAATAGCCAGCGGCTGGGGAGCGAGAGAGCGAATGAGGGAAGGAGGGATAGAGAGCAGAAGAGAAGGAGGGAGGCAGTCCTCCTGTCTGTCCCTCAGATTTAATTAACGGCCCACTCTGGCGCAGAGACGACCCGGCAAGCCTGCTTCCCTTTCCTCCTGACCCACACACACGCACACACATACACACACACACACACACATACACACACAGAGCCGTCCGCCGCCATAGCTGCCGCCTGCCCTCCCCTGATACCACCACCGCACTCATTCATCTCTCTTTCCTCTATCTCTCCATTTCCAAATGTTTCTCCCATCACTGCATCTCTGTCTATCTCTGTTGCAGACTTTTCCTCTCTTTCCTTCCTCTTTTACTTAATTTCCCTCCTATTATTATTCTTGTCTCTCTGATTCACTCCCTCCACCATTCATGGGTAAATGTTAAACACTTTTTGGAGGATAAGTCAAATAGGAGAGTTGACCACCATCTCATCCATCTCCAAGTCAAATAATCCACTGCACACAAAACTTCATACACATAACAACCACCTACAGTATGTACTTGGACGCAAATTTCAACCTGTGTTGATTTTGCGTGGGCACGCATCTGTATAACTGTGTGTAATTGTGTGTTTGTGAATGTGTGCGCGTCTAATTTCACTGGCAGACAGAATTAGAGCCAGTGGCTGATCGGATTGGACTTGTTTACAGACACGGAGCGAGCCGCTTAGGCAGCCTGTTAAATCTCCCTTTAATGCTCAAACAGACAGATTTTAGGGTCTTGGACCCCCTCTGGCGTAGGCCACGCTGTGTTCACCCCCTCCTCCGTCACCACCCCCACCCACCTTCATCCGGTTGTGTCTTCCTTCATTAAGATAACCACTCAGGGCTCGGATTTCTCCATTAAGTTTAGCAGCTGATTAGGCCGATATTTTGGTGGAAATCCGTCCCAAACCGGGGTCTAAGACACTGCCTGGGTTGGTTGTTGAGCAGTCTAATACCCTCCACCTTCCACCCACCCTGCCTGATATCACAGGTACCGTATGGGCAATTAATCTGGCAGACAGAAGAGATGAGCACACAGAGAGAGGGTATGGAGGTGTTGGGTCTGGGCTGATTATGCCACTTGCTGTGCCTCTGGCTAATGGGATAAGAAGGGACAGGTCATACTCTGGGCAACACTGGGGCAAATGTATGGTCACTGATAAAAAGGAAACTAATTTTTATAATGAGGGGTAAATGCATGTGTTTATAAAGTGTTTGGATTTGCTGATGGAAAGTGACTCATTTTTGATCAATAGTTAAGATTTTTCCTGTAGGCAAAAGTCAGCAAAAATATCATTAATAACAGTAATAACTGTAATTCATACTAAACTGACTTCTATGTGGGAGAGCACTGAGAGAAAAACATCCTCACAAACATTTAAATGCGCAATAAATAATATAAGAAGAGAAATTGGAGCATATTATAAAATCAGTGCCAAAATTTAAGTTGAGATAAAGTCCATAGTCGCTCAGAAAACTTAGGAAATTAATGTTAAGTTCAAAATGTTTCAAAAAGTATTGAAAATCAAATTATTTAATTATAATAATATATGATCCTAATCTGAATATGATATGATATTGTTGGGTTATAGAACACGTCATGAAAATAGGTAAACTAACTCAGTGTCGCAGAAACACCCACTACAGTAGGATGATCGCTGATTAGTGATATCCAGCGAGGCTGATTTACAACCATATGTCTTTGATGGTCGCACAATATCCTCATACAAGCTACTCGACAAATAGCTGTGATTAAATACAGTCTGTGTTCTGTCTGTAAGCTGTCAGAAAAGCTCTTAGCTTAGCACATGCACACCATGGCTCCTCTGCTCACATGAAACTGGATTAATAGCAAACAAAGCTATTTATTCAGAGGTAATTTAAAACAGGGGGTTTAACAAAAATCCTGGAGTGCGGCAGAGAATGTAGGAAGAACAATAAGTAATCAACTTGAGAGCGACCTTCAGGAATGAGTAATAAGCTTATGTTAAATTCCCCCAATCACACAAATTAGAGTAAATTAAATGGGTAATGGAATATTTACATATGTTACAGGAGACATATAGGGGGGATATAACTTCAGTTTGGATGCAAAAGGAAGAAAGAGAGAAAGAATGAAAGAAATAACACATCCTAAACTCTGCCTGCATTACCCACACATGACGACAAACCTTTAAACACACACACTGGGGGTCCTACCTGTGTGTCCGGTACTGCTGCTGTGGTCAGAGGCTGACTGGCCCTCGGGCATGCCGTGCTGTCTGGTGTGGTGTAGGTTGGAGATGATTGTAGAGAGGTCACTGTCACGACTGTAACACACACACACACACACACACACACACACACACAGAGAGGAGAGAGAGGAGAAACACTTTTATGAGCAACCCCAAACAAATATAATTCAAAAAACGCACTCCGAACCAGTTTGTGATACAGCAGCAGTGTATCAATTCCTAATATTTCACATACTACTTACCACAGAAATCCTGCATCCAGACAGCACCGTTCTCTCCAAAATGCATAGCTCAACACAAACTCGGCAGCTACAAGTGGCTGTCCTGTCAACGGGCTCTTAGCTCCGAGGTGTGTAATACACTCTGACAGACTACCGCATCCAGCACTTTTGGGTCTCATCCCTACTCATCTTCCACACTAAGATGTATTAACGAACATATTCACAACTCATAAGTAGTTTAGCAGCTTAAAACCTGATTATGGCTCTTTTTTAAACTGTGGCTGCCAACAGCTGTTTCGGAGGAATATGACAATTGAATTATGTGAAAAGACAGATGATGAGTATTAAGACAAAACATTATATCAGCGTCTTACTTACTGATTAGAAAAGTAATATTAAAAAGACAACACAATGAATCTGTGGTACATGAAACTGATATCTGAAAAAACTGAATCTTTTCTGTCGTCGTGCCTACACTTCAACAGGAGGTCCTTCACAACAAAACTGTTTACAATAGTCTTAAACACGCTGTCCTGCCCTTCAGCACCCAAAGGAGGAGCAGGAGGAGGGTTCACAGATTAGGTCCAGATTTGGTTGGAGCCACTCTGCCCTTCCCAATGCGCCACCAGCCGCCTTCTCTAACCTCCCCGCACCAGTAGACCCACACAACTGTGTCATGGAGGTATTTCATTTGCAATCTGATTACCATCCTGATCGCATTAAATGGCATAATGATGGGAAATGGGCGCTTAGCATTTGAGGGGAGTATAGCAGCCGAGCAGTACAAGTGTTTTCACGGCGTAATGGCAAACAGCTTGTGTGGTAGGGGAGTTTCAGGGTTGAATATTCTTTAGGTTATGTTCCAAAAATGACATACATGCTACACTAAAGAGAGTCCCAAAGCCCAAAAGAACAGGACAGTTCATGCACACTCCCATTTTCTCCACAAAATAAGCCTAAAAACATGCATTAGACTTGTCAGTTTGATTGTATCAGCATCCTCTTGTGTCAGCAGGAATCTCGTTTATAGGCTTAACTGGCAAGTTTATTGAAAGCAGAATCATCTATGAAGGGGGTCTGGTATGACACGGCAAGCAGAGTTTATGGGACAGAAGCGGTGAATGGTTCTTAGCTGCCACCGCTATGACGAGGCCACACTGTTTGCGGCTGCTGGATTTGGGTTTTTACAGTCCCATGATTACAGGCTCCTGCTGTAATGTCAGGCTGTCGGTCGCCAAGCTGTTTTCCACACGCTAACAGAAAAGATGAAGGGGAGCGTAGAGGGCCTAATGCTGGCCGTGCTGGCTTCACCAGTCACCTTTCAGTCACAGTGAAGCAATGACTCAGAAACAGTCCCAGACAAAACAGTCACCACCAGTTGCTAAGCAAGGAGACGCTTGATTGGACTGCGACTGCAAACTTTTTAGACTAATGATAGACTTCTTTTTAGAATGTAACTTGCTAAAATTAGTAGCTATCTGTGTCTGAGAGCCCAATGGTTTTCTTCAAAAAGAAAATGAGATGCAGGGAAGGTTTTTTAATTGTGCTTAAAGTCATATAATAATGTATCTGCGTCACCCAGTGACTCCAAAACACACATTACACACACTGCAGTTACACACTCCACTGTGAGAAACTGCAGCCAAATCCATCAATCAGCTAGCTGCTTTAAAACACTACCCTCTTTCCATCACTCAAAGTGATCATGATAATGCCATCCTGAACTTCTCAGAGAGGTTATGGGGTTATTATCCCGTAGCGAAGTGGCCGCTCTAAGCCATGAACGGCAAGGACATTGTTAGTGGGGTAATTAGCGCACTTTTCCTGAGCTGTCCCGCCTCAGCTTGGGCTAATGAGGGCCTAGCCCTATCCCTACCCTTCGCTGCCCTCCCTCAACCCCCTCCTCCGCTCTTTCTGTGGGTGGAGGCAAGGTCATACTCAAGCCCTGGAAGACGGAGAGGGGGGTGGGGATGGTGTTTAAAACCCAGTCACCTGAGTCAGCGCTCCCTAAGGAGCTCCTAAGGCTGGGGTTAGCTGAGAAGGACGGGGGCCACGGCGAGGATGGAGGGGGGTTATATTATGGCTGTTGGGTCTGACAGCTAAGAAGGACATGAGCCGCCTTCTTATCACCCAGGTGCACGCCGGAGACAATCATCTCATCCAGAGCTCATCCCTAAACTGGTCAATACCACCCCTTCATCCCCGACCACAGGACAGATACACTGACCCAGACACTGGGATGACTAATATGTGTTAATACTCAAAGTCTGTCATGGATACTACTGGTGTCCAACATTACTGAGATGATATCACAATGTCTCTATCAAATTTCTACGAGGACCAGCTATCATACCAATACATATCTGAGTTTCAGTACTGATACCAAACAACAAATTTTTTCAAAGCCTCAGTCTGGGGAATATAATCATGTACATTTAACAACAAAATGAGTCTAACTGCCCCATGCATCTGTGGTAAATTCCTGATTTTTTAAATCAAGAAATAACATTTGATGCCAACTGTCAACATTTGATACTCACACTTCAAATTTCTACTGCTGTTTTCTTTGAATGTTTCTAGCCTATGCATTCTCAATAAACTTATGATAGTCCCTACAAATAAATAACAATATTTTGTGAATATTTTTCATATTTTTTACAGTAATTGAAATTCTAACTTATTGCTGAAACATACATCTCCAATCTCTAACTCTGAGAACGTGCTCACAGTGAGGTGGCAACCGGTGTGAGCTTCAATGCAAGTCCATCAAAATTAAAACATGTCGCACCATTGTTCCCCAGAACACATTGTTTCTATCACCTTACGTTATTTTTAGCTATGTTGTCTTCTTCAGGGTGATGTGTGAGGTTGTTTTTAAGTTTCCTTTTACACAGTCCATTCATGTGACTTATAGGTTGCCATTAATACTACAAGACGACATTATCAGCATTCTAAAACAATACTTTTTAATAAATACTACTACTCGGAATCACACGTCTACCAAAAAATAAAATTGGCCACTATTTTCGTAAGTGTTGATGAATTCCATCTGCCAGATCAGCTGCGTGGGCTCTTTCTTTTGTTAAGAAAAGGTTGTGCTCCCCTCTTCCATTACAGTAGGAATTACAATTCAAAACGGTCCAAACAACAAGAAAAGACTCTTCCCCTGGCACAGGGAGCCGACTCAGTATAAATGCCCAGTAGTGCCCTGCTGTGGCGTTGGCACGTGGAGCTGAGGTGGCGGGGCTGGAGGTCACAGTGTGAGTTGGCAGAAGCTGGCAGCCCAGGCACCCTGACGCCATGTCTCACACCACCACTGGGAAAGTGCTGACAGACAGACAGCAGGGATGTGAAGGTGGAGGGGTGGAGGAGGAGAAAGAGAGCAAGAGAGACAGAGCAGAGAGAGAGAGAGAGACAGGTCGCAAGCGGTGTGTAACATCTGGTGCTCGCAGGTTTACTGTGTAGCCTCCTCTGCTCTCCAGACAACAGCCCGAACACACAGCCCACTCCAACCTGCACAGGTGGCCCACAGCAACATTCAAATACTACCAGGCAAAATGCAATATTCAACAACCCCAGCATATTAAGGTATGGACTTGGGCAAGAATACTGAGAAAAAGAGGGAACCAGTAAAGTTTCTTCAATGCTCTACAGGAAAAAACGATTTAGGAAATAACTATTCTTCAGGACAGATAAAGCTTGAGGCAGGAAATGGATCTGTTTTATATACATTTTATGTTTTGTCTGATTCCTGTGAGCAACGGAAATACAATTGTCATGCTGCTCACAATTGGATCGAAAGGCAGCTCGCAACTGGGAACCCAGCAAGCAGAGGGGGTAATGAATAAATACAGAAATAGATACATAAATAAGTAAGAGTAGACCGGCCTCAGTTGGGCTTCACTTCTCCTTGTTGTTCCTTCGCTGTACAGGCTGACATGAGGTCGATAAGGCAGCCAAGGGAGAAAAGAAAAGTACAATGGAAATAGGGTAAGACCGCCATGTTGCATTTAGGTTCTCCTGCAATGAGTCATGTACACTCTGCTGGGTTTACTGTTAATTTCTCTTCTGGCTTACAGGTTTCTGAGCTGTTATCTTTTTCATTTTCACAATTTGGAAATAAATTCTTCTACAGTTTTAAGGAACATTTCAATTCACATGATTTAAAAAAGAAATCTGTTACATTTTCAGCATGTGATTTAATCCTTTTGAGCTTCTGAAGAGCACACGGTTGTACTGTAGATTCTGTATGAAAGGCCAAAGCTCTCACTCATCATTACATGATGAACCTCAAGCCGAAGCCAAATCTAAGACTAAATTACTGAAAGACTGTTGACCATCTTTTTGTTGATCCTGTGTTTTGACAGGAAAATAATAGACAAAACACTTTTCTATGTGGAAATATTGAACTTCTTGCTCCTAGCCAACGCCCAATCAACTACTAACTTGCTGCGACGTTGTTGCCATGAAAAACAAGTGTAAACAAGGCCAAAAATTCTCCAAGCGGAAAGCTCTTCTAGAAAGCTATAAAACCTCCAAGCTCACTAATTAGTGCTTTAGGGGAGAGCCATTTCCAGTAATTTCACACTGTCCGTGACCCCTTACTGGCATAAGGCAATGACACAGTTGTTCAATAAAGCCAGAGGACAAAATGTCAAACACAATAGAAATACAGTAGCTAACTCAGCATCAGTGGTTCTCTCTCTGGTTATTGCTCAGATTGAGTGTGGCGTACCCATTAACAAATATGAGCCAATGCTGCTACATGAAAAGATCAGTTTTCATGCAGAGAGGTGGAATGTAAAGGGAACAGAGAAAACACTGATAATAAGTAGAAATATCAGATTCTTCTAAAGGTTTATCCAAGTCTTCTATTTGGTTGTAATTTAATTGAGCAGTCTTCTATCAGTATGAACCTGCAACAAACACTACTGCAGCACTGCAGTTTTCTCTCAATGAGCACCAAAGCTCACGCTGCCTCAGTTTTTCACTGAGGTAAAAAAAACACAATCAACCAGACAACAGTTCACACCTACTATAACCAGGTCTATCAAAATTATGCCCACAATGACTTAAACTATAACTTCACCGCTGAAGACAAAATGCCAGGCCAAAAGATGGGATGTCAGTAGGTTCTGTTGAATTCAGTATTGCTTGTTTCAATCAGCTTTACTCACCGTTGAGTGGACAGGACAATATGGAAAAAAATGATTTGATTTGGTACAGTTTTGTTGTTTTATACTTTTGTCTGTCTGAGGTAAAGGTCCACAGACCTTCCTTAATCTCTTCCTTAATCTATTTAGTCTGCAGTAATATATACTTTTTTTGAAGATGAAAGTGATCAAATATCAAATGGCCTCATGCATGATTAAAAAACTAAGAAACTTCCTTAGTTTGTTTTGATGAAGGTTAATAACTGGTATGGTGGATTTTTTTTTCTAGAGAGCGCAGGCTGAAAGGCAGACGTCAGCGGGTGTAACTTATAAAATCCAGGGTTGGTTGCCTGGTAATTACCCAGACTCTCAGTCAGCACTTTTCAATCAAAACCTTGTTATCTATGGCCGACTGAAACAAACACTAAGGTAGGCTTTGTTTTGACCTCGAGTAAAACATTAAAATCCAAAGTTACCACCATCAAATATTTAGTCCCTGAGATGAAATCCATAAATCTGTGTTAACGAACCCAAGTCAAATACAAACAATCTGCAGCACTGACACCAAGGCAATACACCAAGGTGATAACTAGATTTTGTTTCCACCTTTCAGTTCCTGTATGTTGCACAGGAGCCACATTAGACCTTGGTTCTGATACCCCAAGGAGTGCCTGTGTATGCCTTATTGTGCTGTTTTGATAATGATTATTTGGTTGACTTTGTAGCTTGGCTTCAGCCTCTAGATGCTCTGTGCTTATTCAGCAGGGCAAGTGCAGATCTATGGAGCACATACTAAACTAATTGTCTGTAAAGCCGGCGACTATTAGCATTAATCTGGCTAAAAGAAGGTGTACCAGCTTATAATGGACTCAAGAAGACGTCTGGATGAAGTTGACAAGCTATGAAGACCTATAAAGACTCCTGCTGAAACTAACAGACAAATCCAACAATCAGCCACATGAGCTTATCAAACTATCAACTCTTTATAGCACTATATCTAACTATGCGCTGGAAACTGAGTCTAAAGTGTCTCTTAACAATGCCAACTGATGGTAATTTGTTATGTGAGGTGTTGCTATGATATAATATTTTAGATAAATACTTGACACACGCTGCTTCAATGTGCCCATGTAGATTAAAGTGCAGTTACAGTGGGCAGGTTGCAGTATCCAAGTGGGTGCGACACGGTGCTGCCGCCGGCCCTGATGATGTGTGGATGAGACAGCACAGATACACTCACACATGTATACAGAGGCCCTGTATTTTTCACATCCATTGGCCAAATCCAATTTGTTAAGACCCTTCTACGACTCACTTACGAAGCTGCGGTCAATGGAAATCACATTTCCGTGATTGGACATCCCATTATCCCTTTCGTCCAGACCCGCATTGGGGGATAAAGCAGGGCTGAGACGGATGCCCAGGACAGACCGGAGCTGCGGCTCCAGCGAGTCCGTCGCCTTTCAAAGGGTAAAAGCCTGACATATTAGTCATAAGTGTTCTTTAAATTCATTATCATCTTAACACGCCAGCGGCACAAGTGTCAGGGGGAGGAGAAGCCCTCTTAAATGAGGTTAGTGGATCCATTTAAAGCTTCACAGTTGCTGTGCTGTCCACCGTGTCACACGCAAGTCTCAAGACATGAAAAACATCCCCCCACCCCCCCCCCCACCCCCCCCACCCCCCCCCGTAATGAGGTTGCACAAGCTGCTTATAATGCAGCTAGGGACTTTCTGAGGTTAATCAATAAACAGCTTCTGCATCATATCTGTCCATAGTCTGATTTCTGAATTATACAATTCTGTTTATGTAAGTAAGTAAAATTTATTTGCATAACGCTTTTCATAGACACGAGTCACAAAGTGCTTTACAAGAACATAATACAACATACAAAAAACAAAGAAATCATAGCAGATGAAGTGACCACAATACACAATAAAAATACACAATAAAAACACAAAATGTTGACCTGGTGCCTACAGGTTACCCAAACGCCTGTCTAAACAGGTACGTCTTTAGCTGCTTTTTTAAAGAATCCACACAATCAGCGGGTCTAAGGGTGCGGGCATTCCATATTTAAAGTGCTACAACCTCTAAACCTCAATCACCACAGGTCTTAAGGTGGCTGCATGGGACAGACAGCAAATTTAGCATATTTATGTACGTACCAAGTAATCACAAATCCACGTGATGTTGATTTCAGATTTTAAATGTCTTAATTTCACAAGGATCAAAGTGCTAATTGTAAAGGGAGCAAACTTTTAAAATTATTATCTGATTTTTTTTTAGTTTGTTTCTAACAAAGCAGAGTGTACAGAGAAGCAGCGCTGCTCCCATCAGAGCCCATTTGATTCATCTTAACGAGATGACCTCACTGTAACCCCGACCGTGTGTGTGTGTGTGTGTGTGTGTGTGTTTGTATGAATGAAGATGTGAACGTGATTATTCACTCGAATCCAAACAGGATTTTTCGTAAATGCAGCCTACATTTTTATGACAAACCCAGTCTAATGTGTATACAACTCCTGAGCGCTCTTCTCCATCTATTATTGTGAAAATTTTCAACAATTAAGCAGCCATTTACTGATTCACACCAAAATGCAACATTTTTTGATTTTATGAATAAACCACTGACCTTCTGACGCCATTTAAGCTGTAATCCTAATACATACCACTAGTGGTATTGTTCCTATGGATGATGCTAACTACTTCTCTAAAATAACAATGGCAGGACTGAAACAAAATATTCCCATTAAGCATTTTTCTTTCCTCCTCATTTGATGAAAATAACAACAACAAGACTGTAGTTTGATGAATGAGGATCCAGAGACTGATTGTTTATGGATACATGTCATATTGTGCTTTTTTATATCTGCTGAAGTGTTTTTGAGGCAGCATGTGCATCCTCTTCCTATTAATCCTAGTCTGTATTCCAAGTCGGTTTGTGTCATTTACTTATTTTATGCCGTCAACTCTAAAATCTTATTAAATTGTTAATTAAGGAGCAAGAATTGACGCACATCAAGATGAGCGTAGATTTGAAATGTATTCTCAAAATGTTTTACATTTGAGATGAAAAAGTGCAGTAACAGGATATAAAGACATAACGACTTATAAATGTTTTATATTATCATACTATGATTAATCTGCTGCCAAGTACAGCACAGGATGGGAAGAAGCATACAGTGGTGACTCAGGTGACTCAGTCTTTCAATATCAAGTCAAGACAGATATACTGAGACTTGGCAGGAGCTAGAAATTGCAAACCAACAAACCAATTAACACTTTCAAAACTCAGCACACATCCTTCCATTAGACATCCCAAAACGAAAAGCCATAAGTATATTTTTGAGACACAGCTCTCAATGGTCTGAGGTGCCATTTAAAGGAAAAAGTTGTCAGTCTGCTTTTACACGGGATCTGAAGAAAAGCAAACACAACAGACTTACTATTACTATTAACTATTTTTGATAAAAGTGGAACCTCAGAGGTTAGCTTGACATTTTCTTTTTGTGGTGATTTCACCACAATGTATGTTATTACTATGTGTCAGCTAAATACCAAAAACGAAAGAAAACGTGATACGTAAAAAATCTGCATATTAACTGGTACCTGATAGAAGAACAACATTTAACCCAAATGTCAAACTTGTTTATATTGTCCTTCAGGATACATTGAAGCCTTGGCCATAGAAGTAATAGGCGCCTCACCTCTTTCTCATTATACTGTAATGCAACTCGTCCTCCTGCTTGATGTGGGCATGATCCCCACTGGCCCGCTCACTGCCTTCGCTGTCGTCACTGCTGAAGATGGAGGCCAGCTCCTTCTTGGGCACCCGGTTGGGGGGAAGGGGGATGGTGCGTTTCTCAGCCAAGCGCCCGCGGTTCTACACAAGGCAAAAAGAAAAGATGGCACTTTAGTAACAGGATTCACTATTCCTTGAGTCTAAAGTACTAAACATGATGGTACCAGTGTTGTGTTGTTCAGCTCTGTTTGTTCTGTACAACATGCAGCATTTCTGTATTTGCTTATGTTTTCCTTATTTGCAGTGCCTTCCTTGACTCTGCACGGGTTGTCAATCGTTAAATGTTTCTTCATTTTCTTGTAATTAATTTATGCAGCTTTTTTTTTATTATTTTAGTGATTTGCATTTGTTTGTTTCAAGTTGCAGCAATCCCAACCAGGGGTACTTGTACCTCAGGGGGTACTCCTGCAGTTGCCAGGGGGTACATGGAAAGATTGTGGAGTAGCTCGACTAAATTGAAAAAACAGACATTGATTAAAAAAATATATCCGCATATTGAGTCATCTGTAACACCTGAACACTGCCTGTTTAGATTAAATATGCATGGAAACTAGCTAGCGAGTAAAGAAGTCTAAACAACTAAAAGTAAAGGATACATGCTTGAAGTAGCTTAATGATAAACGGTTGAAATATCAAAATTGTTATAAATAGTTATTATAAAACAAATTGCTAAACATGATGAATAAACTGCTTAAACTGCAATTTGGCTAAAAGTAAAAGTTAAACCATTTTAACAGTTTGCTAATAGCGATGGATAAACGGTTGAAACATCCACTTTCTGCCACTCCAACTGATGATATGATGCAAACTTCACCGTCAAGAGTTGAGACAGTTCAATTAAATATTGAAACAATATCCACTTCCATGTAATTATTGGTGTTAAATAACATCAAGTTTTAAAGCTATTCAGATGAACACATTTGTAACATGATGGGTGGTGTCAGTGAAGGGGTACATCAGACAAACCGCTGCATTAAACTTTAACGCAAAATATTATTTTAAAATATTCTAATAAGGAGCCAAAAAAAACGTTACAAGCCTCCAAAAAAAACTGGTTTAATGGCAATGATAGAAACGTCAGCATGGCTGGAACTATGACCAGAACAACACAAACTGTGAGACTGACATTCAGCCTCCAGACAGATATCATCAAGCCTTGTTTACTCTTTGTGAATAAATTATGAAGTAATACTGAAAGAATCCACCTATATTTTATTCTAACTGGGTATGTCTGCAGTTATGGAGTAACTTCCTCTTGACACAAGCTGTTTTTTTCCAACAGCACCGAGTGCAAAAGTTTACCATACTTGTCTACTCTAAAACCAAACTGATGGGGGGAAAAGTTGGTTGGTGTATTGGGTGTTGGTGTATTGTGATTTTCTTCCAAAGCTGCCAGGAGTAAGAGGAGAAAAGAAGGGATAAAGACGAGAGTGTGGCCCTAGGGGCGTTAGGAATTGAAGCTGGGCGACCTTTAATGTGACCTGAAGAGGTCACTGCAGATTAACATAGTCCTATCACAGAGAGATGGGAGGAGGGGGCGAAAGAGGGGAGAGAGGAGTCGAGGAGTTATAGAAACGAGAGGGCAGAGAAACAGTAGAGGAGATAGAGCCAAGGGGAGAAAACTGGAAGAGAGCAACGATGGGTTGTGGAGAAAAGTTAACAGGGAAGAGAGTGAGAGTGGATGTGGGTTTGTGCAGGAGAGAGCATAGAAAAGGTGAGAGAAAAATACAGAAATAAAAGAGAATGTGGTGAGTCAAAACATGAGAGAAAGCTCAACAGAAGGAAGGTCTGTCCGGTGTGGGAGAGTGGACTTGGATTTGAAACTATATTCCCCTCTCTCTTTCTCTGTGTGCCTACATCTCTGCTCTTACTCCCGGACGCCTTTAAGCCCTCCAGCTATCCCTTCCACCACACGCAACCCCGCTCTCCACCACTCCCTCCCCTCTCCCTCCTTCCCTCGCTCCTTCCATCCCAGGAGGCGCGGCAGCATGAGTGGCAGGCGGGGGCAGGAGGAGGGATTTGGGGGCTCCTAGCCAAGAGGCAAACAGGTGCAGCCCCTCTGGAGTCTCTCAAATGGCAGACATTAAAAAGAGTTGGGGAGGGAAAAAGACAGAAAGATGAAAACATCCCCCAGGATGAGCAGGCCACAGAGTTCTGCACATTTCTCTCCTTTTCTCTCTTTTTTTTTTCGAGCTGTGCCAGAAAAGAGGTTTTTCCTCCTTTCTTCTCTCCTGTCGCAGCTTTCTTCAAATTCTGCTCCAGCGTTTGAGGACAGTGGATCACTTTCTGATGTTTCTGCTGCTTCCACACAAGGCCTTGCTGTAGGAAGTCGGTGCTGGAGCTCCGACGGGGCGTTAGAGGGGGGGGGGGGGGGACGGGAGCGAAACATCACGTCAAGAACAACAGAACAACACTCTTGCACATATGCAACAACTGTTACATCTGTCACACACATCTGTTAAATACAAATTCTCCACCTCCAAGTCTCTTTATTGCTCTCTACAGATCGTGAGGGAAAACACACAAGTGCACATGCGCGCTACCCCCTCCACCTACACACACACACACATACACACACACACACACCTGTTCCTGTTCCTTAGAAATCCCCTCCAAAGCGGGGGATTTTACTTGGAGCATGCCAGCAATATAGTATGTACAAGAATAGTTTGTCTAAGAGCAGTCGTGACTGTGGCTGTGTATCTGAGTGTGTGTAAGTGTGTAGACAACCACCCACATGGCCGTGACATACCCAGGCTGACAGCACCCCCCTCTCTTCCTCCCTCCTCTCTCCTCCCGGAAAGCCCCGATCCTTTCTTTAGTGGCACTGACGCAGAACTGGGGGTGAGCTCCCACTGCTTCCGGCAACACTTCCGCAGCACGGGGGAGGGCTCTCCGAAACAAAACATGAAGCAAAACACACCCCTGGCAGCCCACGTAGGAGCGCTCAAAGGAAGGGCGCCTGAACGCTCAGGCTCATACGTGCACGTACAAACACACACGGGTGTGCGCAGAGCTGAGGCAACCTTGCTGTGTGTGGTCAGCCTCCTTTCAGCCATGGAAAAAAGTCTCTCATAAAAGTCCCACTAAAAGCACCTCTATGAATATCACCTCCCACGCTTTCTGTCTGACAGGCAGCCAAGAAATATATCTGGGCTTCACATTTACACTCAAAAAATAAAAAATAAAAAGACACACATACATACAGATGCACACGCAGAGGGACACAATGACACAACATTTTACATAATCTAGACAGACAATAGTCTTAATGGTCTTATCAGTACATGACAATCAAAGACACAATCTCTTCATTCACATTCATTAATACATGAATTCTCCAACAGTATAGACGCTCTGAGAATCCTAGAAACTGAACTTCACCTTAAAATGCTGAATGATGCAAGTTTGATACTTTAAGTTCAGGCAAACAGCAGTGCAGGTGTTCATTATGTTCATTATATGACTTAACATAGAGATCTATATACACTACATTAAACAGCCATGCTGTTTACTTTCATCCAGCATGTCTTTAACTCACTAGTGTTTAAAGTGCTACTTTACTAAACAACATTCACTTCCATTCATGTTGATCATTTGTGACCAAACATCTGAAAGTTCAACTTATAGGTAATTACTGTTCCACTAATCTTAATGAATTATTCTACTACACATTTATATTGGCACACTGATTTTGTTAGAGATGTGTTTTTTCTACCCTCTTAATGCATGACTCAATTAATCAGAGCCATCTACAGCTGTTTAGGCCAATGGAACAATATGTTACTTTCATATGTTTACAGTGAACAGTAAAATTATGATGTTTCTCTGTAAATTATTATATTTTTTTAAGGTTATGACTGTCTTCTTCTTCTGTTTTTGTCAATTTCTTTCCATTGTCAGGAAGTTGCACTCAAATGGCAAACCTACAGTATGTTTCATTGTAAACAACCATGACAGTTCAGTTGAATTGAATTCAAAATTCAAATTTTAATGTTTGAAATGGAAAAATACTGTAATTTTAGCTTTAGCAAATTGCCACGTTATTTTCACTGCCTATCAAATTTCAAGTCTCTGAACAGCACTGAATGTTATTTAGTGAGATAGGCTGAGATTTACTGCACACAATGTAGAAGTCAAGACAAGTCAACAGGTCAAAAGTACTCTTAATGTGGTCTTTTAAGGGCCAAAAAACATCCGCTGCATACATTCTCATTCAACTAATAGATATGAGCAACAAAGCTTTAATATTTCAAGGAAAAACATTGATCTGGTGACTACATATGGTGAGCAATGTGCTTACATTAGCACCCATATACGTTCCAGTAACACATTTTGGCGGCGTCTTGAATTAATAAATTCATAGCGAGGGTTTGGATTAAAAGCAACAAAATGCTCTTGTAATATATTAAGTGCAAAACAATACAGGCTAATATCACCGCTGCGCACTGGCCAAAGAAGGCGTTTAAATTCAAGCAGAAATTATAAGGCAATCTAATGTTTTCTCTCTAAATTTATTTCAGACTTTTAAATAAGCTCTTGGTGGAAAAGAGGACTAATAAGTGTGTTTTTTCTTTCTCCTTGCGTTATTTCCTGAAAGGTGCAGCGCCCTGCCGCTGGCTCCAACCAGCATTAGCGAGCACACACCCACACACACATTAGACACACACACACACATACAAACACACACACACACACGCACACACAGCGGTAGCAGCCCGTGACATTCCTGCAGCTGCGGTGCTCTCTCTCCCTCGCACGCGCCCCCCCCAGCGATCCCCCTGGGGGACGAATGCCTAATGAGTCACGCGCCTGTCTGCCGTTACCTCGTTGTGTGTGTGTGTGTGTGTATGTGTGTGTGTGTGTGCGTGTGCGTGTGTGTGTGTGTAGGCGGGATGGCGGGCCGACTTGGCGCGAGCACTCCGGGAAAGGGGGGGAGATGAGGAGACGACAGAGAAGGAGAGAGGGAAAAAAAATGAGTGTGAGGAGGGTGGGAGTGGGGGGTGAAGCGGTCATTACTGCACTCACATAAGAGCTCTGAAACAAGGCCAAAACAAACAATTTGTCTGCTGTGTGTTTGTGTGAGTCTGAGATCCAGTTCATCACAAAATACAAAAAAACAAATTTTTACTTGATTAGTCTCACCACCTTGTCTCTAACTTCAACGCACGGAAAGCCGTCCTGACATTTTCACAGGTGCGCCTCTGAAGGGTGATTAGCTGTAAATTTGTCAGCTTTCGTCAAATTGAGATCGCTCAGTATGCAAACATGGCTGGTATAACCGGATTACTGTGAATAATCAGATTAAAGTAATAGTTTGATTAAAGTGTTTACATGGTTCGCAGTAACCAGATTTCCCCAGTAACCTAATAATAATGCTTATATGATTGATATGATGTTTGATAGTCAGGATAATGTCTGTAAGAACATGCAGTCGCCTGTAGAAAGTATTTTAGCGCCGCGACAAGGAGAAAATGGAGAGACTGAGTTTGTGTTTATCACTGTTGCTTTCACAGAGCTCCTAAACACAATCTCTATTACTTCTATTACTTCGAGTGTTTGTTGTGACATAAAAGCCGTCATCCTGAAATAATTTTGATGTTTTTTTGTTTTGTTTTTTGTCCAACCACCACTACAACTAGCCATGACACTGTTTGTTCATAGAAACACCCATTTGCATCCAACGTATTCCATGACCGTTCTGGTGCACATGGAGAATCAAAACATGAAGTGAAAGAAATCAGACAAAGGCATATTATACTGCACAGGCCGCAGAAAAACTGACAAGCCTTACATTTGCCTGATATGGTTATAATCAAATTATTAGTGTGCGTGTAAACAAACTTAAAGCAATATCTGCACGAACAGTAAAGTTTATTCACAACATATGGCTGTAGATATGTAATTAGAAACATGTTGAATTCTTCTGGCATAAGAATATAATACTCATATAGACACAGGTAGAGAAATACCACCACTCATACAAACATACACTCGCCAAAAAGCGCGTAAACATACTGGTATGTTTATTTATACATCGTAGCCATTTAAAATCCCATTTTTCCCCATTATAGTGCAAAACCACATTCATTTGTTCATGTATATATCCATATTCACTCCTTCTACCCCGATATATCAGATTGATAAGAGTTTATTTGCTGCTTGTTTGTCTGCCTGTCAACTTGTCTGGTTATATTCAACATGTTTGTATGATGTAAAAGGAAAACATCAACTTTTTATATACTTTATATATAATTAGCACAATTTTCACCTAATTCAATTAATAACAGCAATCTGTGTTGTTCTGTAGCTTCATACGACAGCGATGACAACAGTGTCTACTTTTGCATTTGTGAATGGGTTTAGCCATGTTGTTCTTGGTTTGCAGCAAAAATATTATCAATAATCAGACGGCATCAGCACCATCAACAGGTACGACTTCACAAATCTGACTTGTATTTTCCCAAAACTAGAGTATGAAGAGTATCTCTGACCACAATTAATGTGCAGTGTTTAGTGTGTGTGTGTGTGTGTGTATATATATAAATATATACACACATACATACATATATATATATATTTATTTTTTATTTATTTAATTTTTTTTAAACACTACAGATCTTGACTTAACATTTTCAGTAAATTCATTTGAGGTTTTGGATAAATTTCGGTTGGAGGAAGTTGTTTAGACGACTGTTACGGTAAGTCATTTCCTTCGAGTTTAAGATACTGGCTTGATGTCTGAATACAGCCTGAGTGGCTCCACATGCTGTGTATTGTTTCATACATATTGTACAAAGAACATTACTTTAAAGAGTACTTTTGTTGTGATTTGGCACTATATAAATAAAACTGAATTGAATTGAACTTTTCAGATGAGAAACTATAAATTTGCCATAAGATCCGGCACCGACCTTATCAAGTAAAACTCCTCATGAGTGCAAACATACTTGGCAAAATAAATCTGAATCTGGATAACAGTGTGTGCACACGTATGTACGTGGTTTATGTACAGACTTTCGGCAACACTTGGTTGTTCAAGGCTGTGTGAGCGAAAGAGGAAAAAAAAAAGAAAGCACTGTGGGGCGGACAGGCATGCGACCAAGTCTCCCCCCCCCCACTCCACACACACACACTCTTACACACACACACACACATACACACACACAAACACATACACACACACACGCTCATGCTCTCTTGCACCCTCGGCCCCCACGCGCTGAGCCGAGCGGGCAGTTTCAGCCCAGTGGAGCGGCACAGGGCAGGGGGGGAGGGATGAGGGGAGCAGCGGGAGGGGGAGGGGGAGAGGTGCACAGAGGGAGATAGGCGGCGAGGTGGCGGGGAGGGGAGGGGGACTGCTGGGGCGGTGCTGGGAGGTCAGTGGCGGTGCAGTCAAGCGTGTCAGCGCGCCTCTCGCTCTCCCCTTTCCCTCTTGTTTCTCTCTCTGCTTCCTCCTCCCTTATTCTCTCTCTCTCTCTGTGTTTGGATAAGCCCACCGAGCTCCGCAGGGGAGCTATACGGACAGGTAACAACTGGGCCTTTCTCTCCCCAGACAAACACAGGGGAAGTGGAGGCAAGTGCGAGGTTGTGGTTCATAAATTAAACTGATGTTTTCTGTTGTTTTGGCCACCACCAGAGTAAAATTTGATCAAGAATCTCATTTAAGGTTAAACACACTTGAAACAGTTCCATTAAAAGCAATGGGACAATTAAATAATTTGATTTGAACAACCACTTCATCGCACAACTTCGTACGCACCCACACTTCATTTATGAAATAAAGTCTACAATAATTTGAATGATGAGCATCAGTTACACTTCGGGAAAGGAAACCAAGATAAACTCAGATTATGTATGTTGGAAAAATGAAATTCATTCAATGTTTTAGAATTTATTTGTCTTTAATCTTTCTCATATTGACTTTTTAGTCAATTTTTAGTCAATATGAGAAATACACTATTGGTAATAAACAAAATTTATCACATAAATGTATTTAAAAACAAAATGTAATATTCTTTGTTTACCTTGTCTTATCTAACTCGTTATTTACCACTACTTTTGAATTGGATGAATTAATGTATTTTACTTCCTAGTAATCCTGTGTGTATGTGTGTGTGTGCGTGTGTGTGTGTGTAGCATGTGTGTTCATTTGAGTGCATTAATGGACGTATGAAAGTAAAACTTCAGCTGAACCGTATTGTCTGCAAAGGCCTGATGAGACAGAACAAGCCACAACTATCAGAGGAAATCACATGGCGAAAAATACACGCAATCACACTTGCACACACACACACACACACACACACGCACGCACAGATGTTGGGAGGAGGGTTGTTAGAAATATCGCCGTTGGCTTTGTCGTGATAAACCACATTTGGCTGATAGACAGATGTTCCAACTTATTTTAGCTGTCTCTTAACAGAGTCCACACCCAAACACATACTCCGTACATACACTCACACAGTGAGCAAATATGAACAACACAAAGAGAAGCTCAAACACAGCTTGTATGTACAATACATACACGCAAACACATACACACTGAGCAGTCTATCAATCTTTAGCGTCTTATTGAAAGGGGACACCAGTGGAAGCTAATGGCTATTTTGCTAAATCAAACTGTTTCATTTAACTAGATTGTTCACAGAAACGTGTTTGCATGTGTGTATGTGACTGTTTCTTACTGTATTTCTATGTCTGACACACATTCCGATTCATATTGATCTCTATCAGCAAGATTTAGATCCATTGCAAATGAACAGATCATTAAGAGTCTCACTTAATCTCTCATTTGTCCGTTTCACAGAGAAACGCACACAAAAGTGCACAAATACACTCGACACGACCACAGTTCTGCACACTTCTGGGCCAATGGCCGATTCCGGTGTTACCATAGCAACATAGCCTCAGCAACAAGCATTCAAGCACACACGCAAACACAAAACACCTACAACCGAAAGAGCATACAGTAGGTAACTGATCTATGAAGGCTCCGCCATATAACAGCTCAACTGCTATTATTTCCACTGGCTCACTTTCATTTTAATCGTCTTTCCCCATTGACCCTGTTGGAAATGCCATTATGAAATGCAATGAGGCAGACTATAAGTTATAGACAAAAGTCTGTGTTTGTGTGTACGCACATAGATATCTGTGAGTGTGAGCGTGTGTGTGTGTTTAATTCCACTTTGCAAGAGGAGCCCTTGATTGGAGGAGGTCTTTACGAGCCGGAGGAGGGGAGTGTAATTTCCTCCCGGCCTCCGCCAGTTCCGTTGAAATAACAGAGCAGAGGAAGCCAAGCTCTCCCGGGAGGAGACACACACACACACACACACACACACACACACACACACACACACAAGCATACAAACACACACATGCACATACAGCTAGCAAGTCGGCCAGCCATCCTGGGCTTACAAATAATCACAGACATGCACGTATAAAGACACAGATATAAACTAACACGTACATACACACATGAACAGTCAAAAAACACAAACATACAGAGCTACAGTATGAATAAACTTACATACATCTCCAACATACATACATAACCTTGAGTATTACAGGTATACTCGGAAAAGAATGACATTCAGGCCCAGACACACGGAGTAAGCAGCATCCAACAACTTCATGGAGCAACTTTAATCACAGTTAAAGCTGCCAGGAGCAAGAAATCATTTAAACACCTGATTATCACATAATAGCAGGCTTGATGGGAAGGTAAACAGCCCTTGACAGCTAGTTTTCAACAGCCCATCATTCATAAACTGATTTAATTTCACAGCGGAAATAAACGGTATTATCGACATATTTAAATTCTAAACTGTTGAGTGTAACAACGGTTCAGTCTGTGTCGTGTCGTTACAAACAGCTTGCGCCCGAGCCGACACGGCAAATTATCTTCCATGAGTTCTGAACAGGCAGGTGAAACGTCTTCCCACCAGCTGCTGCACTTTTGATGATTGCTTGCCTCATGCCTATAGCGAAACAAGATCACTCATAGTTCAGCCGTCAAACTTTCAAAAATAAATGTCTGCATGAGGTAATTTGTGTCAGTAGGCAGGCGTGTAGTGTGTGTGTGTGTGTGTGAGAGAGTGTGTGAGAGAGAGAGAGAGAGAGAGAGGGAGCTCATCAGTGAGGGAGTGCTGGCTGCCATGCCCTGAGGGGAGTCAGTGGGGAGAGAGGGAGACGCCAGTACAGGCCATACAAGTCCCGCTGCCTTCCCTTCTCCGCCTAACCCTAACCGCCTCGCATGGAACTGCCAACATACTTAGCCTGTGTGTGTGTGTGCGTGCGTGAGTGTGTGTGTGTGTGTGTGTATGTGTGTGCAAAAGCGTCATGGTGGTATTCACTTGGTGGGTTAGACATGGGAGAGAGTGAGAGAGAGAGGAGTCTACAACAACAACCTTAAGGCTTCTCATATCCCTGCTTACGTCAATAACAAAGTTTTACTCTGTCACAGCCGCAATTGAAGTCTGAACTGTACAAGCCTTAACAAGCCAAAAGCCAATCACTCTGATATCTGTAATGAACCCAAACATAAGCAAACATGCTCAGATTCTCAAATCCTTCTGTAAAAAAAAATAAGACCTGAGCATCTGTTTTTCCTGCCCCCTACCTCCCTCAGGTAATTTGTTTTGGCTGAACCCTGTGTGTTAGGATACAGGTCTTCATTCTAGGCTGCGAAAAATGTCACCAGTTTACCTGTATCACTCAAACACCTCCGGCTTATCTAAACCGCCTTTGCCTTGCGTGCCTCGCACACAATAATCAGCAGTAGCCACGCTCAGTAGCTCGCTAAGCCTCTTACACCCTTCCCTCAAGATTAGTGCTTGGGAGCGACGACAGATGCGCTCCGTGGTGATAAAAACACACACACACACACACACACACATACACGCGCGCACACACACACACACACACACAAAACCCGCCGCACCTGTGTGAACAGATTTGGCGACGGTGAGCCGGCACTGTGCTTGCTCAAAGCTGACACACACACAAATACATACAAACACACACACACACACACACACACACACACAGTGGTGATGCCGTAATCGTGACACACCTGCAAGGCCTCAAGGTTTGGCATCGTGCCCCTGGCCGAGCCCTGAGGGGAGGACTAAGCAAACAAAAGTTCGACGGCAGCCAGGTGAGGAAACTGATTCAATGGGACAGAAGATCCCCGACCAACGACACCTAACGTCAAGCAGCCATACTGGACAGCTCAATGCCTCTGAATAAAAGGCCGTTTGATACTCTGAGTCTTTGAAAGGCCAAAAGTGGATTTGATATTCATGCTGAGAAAAATTACCATCAAAGTTGACATGTGTGCCTGTGGGGTCTTCACCATCAAGGTTACAAAGAAAGGCAACGCTCCAATATGCACTCTCACACGCTCACCCACTGATTCATGCATGCAGAGCTGAGCGATACCAACACATATATTACTATTAAATATCTACCAAGTGATATGGTCTATGAGGAAAAAATAAATTATAAAAACAACAAAACATTAGTAATAAGGGTCTATAGACAGGCGATTAAATTGACTAAAATAAAATTGACTTAATATAACAGCCAAGCAGGTACAAATATTTATCATTAATTGAACTGAGCAAAAATGATCAAAAACATTTCTATTACTAAACTATAAAAGAGTAGTTTTAGGCTTTACTACATTACCATAAAAATACCAAAAAATATCTAGTCTCTTTACACAAATATTTGTATCATATGGATTTATCCCCCAGCTCTGTCTACATGCATCGTGCTCTTTGACAACTTATAACCTTCACCACTGAGGTGAATTCTTGTCGACCACAGTTAACAACCCAGCAGCAAGAAGTTGTCCTCGAGTCAAACTAAATCTGTATTTCCTATGTAGTTTCTCCCAGTTAACACATTGACACCACAAATACAGAAAGGCAGTGCAGCAGTTAACACCGGTGTGACAGAAGATGAAATATTCTTACCACTGGAGATGAAATTCGACAACCAGGACAATCACAGATTGGAGGATGCACCTGTAAGATTCCTTTGGACATAAGAGTCTTGAGACTTTTCCCTGCAACAAAAAGAAATGAGCCACGTTCAGTGTATAGAGTAGAATATGTACCAAACATATTCTCCAAGCAGTAAACTCATCGCCTCCATGACACAGCATGTGGTATTATCATCTTTCTTGAGAGTGGGCCCTTTTCTTCAGCACATCATCTCAGGATTCAAAAGTTATCGAGAAGAATCTTATGAAAAAGCATCCAATAAACTCAGCACATAACCGAGAGAGCTTGTACCTGCAGACAAACTTGACTTCTCTCTCTACATATTTGCCATGAAGTTTAATTCTCCCTACGGTCCAGTGTGATGAGCCAGAGAGACAGCAGCCTACTGTCATCTATCTATAGGAATCGGTATATTAAACTATTTGATTATCATTTTTTGACCTGGGGGCGACACCCTCCCCCCCCCACACACACACATCTTACCGTGTGTCAGTTCTGCCCGAGTAACCTTGTATATGTGTGTGTATGTGAGATGAGGGGGCGCGTCCACTATGCATAATTATTGCAGATACTCTACTTTAAATATCAACATTAAAAAAAAATACCGGAACAATATCACTGATCTGATTGATGCGGACACTGTTGTACCGAAGACCACTTAACAAAATGCATCGACAGCTATACATTCAATAACAAGTTGAACATATAATTGGATGCAAATTTATCACAACATCAAACACTGACTGTTGTTAAGAGGACAGACAAAAGGCTTATTTTCCTGAAATCTCTCTCAAACCTAAAATGCGATGCGTAAAAGTGTCAACACCCATGCACAAGTGCAGCTGCACTTAACGGAACGATTCATCCCATAATGAGTAAAAAAAAAAAACAAGGAAAAGTATTTTAACTGTCACACACTGTATTATCTAAGTATCAATGCTTTTCACCTCAGTCCCGGTGCAGCCTACTCCTGATGCCCCGGTTTGGTGTACGATCGCTGCCCAAACTCTGTGTCAAAGCCTCGGAGGGTATGTGGAGGATATGCGCCTTTTCTCATCTGTCCCCTTACGCACTGGCTGCTGTAACCCTTTCACTCCAAAAAACTCAGCACCGAACCACGAGACCCAAGTTTGTACCCAGAATAAGCAGCGTCTATAAAGTGTTTAATAAATAGTAAGGTGTCCCTTCTCTACCCAAGAACCGTGAGGACAGTGACGGTTGTTCTTACCTTTGTGTCTTATACTCCGTTTCCAATCTTTGGCAGTCTCTCGTCCACTGACAAACTGGAACTCATTGGGGGTGAGCCACTCGCCCCTGTATTTAATTGAGGGTCCTTTGCTACCTTGACACAGTTTATTGATATAAAGCAAAGCCTTGTTTTCCCCGCACTCCACCTCGATGCACGGCTCCCCGTTGTCGAAGAAGGGCTGAAAGTCGGGGATGGAGGAGAACCTCTCCAGCATTAAGTCGTCCGTGTGATGGTGGAGGCGCTGGTGATGCAGCGCCGAGTCATGGAGCCCCAAGTACGCGCGGTGATGGGCGAAAATGTGGTCGTAGGGCGGCGGATGCGGGGTCACCACGGGGATAGCGGTGGCATTTAAAGGGGCCAGGTATTCGGACTGGTTGAACGCAGTCAATGCCATGTCGTCTCCATCCAGCCTCTCCTTTTTGATGGCAGGCATGTTAGAGGGAGCCGAGCGCCGGTAACAAGTGAAAAGCTGCTCGCCCGATCCAACTTGAGCGTCCTCTCCGCCTGTGAATTGGGCTGACCCAGACTTGGAGACGCGCCGCTTGGTTTTACGCAGAGCCCCCGTGTCGCCGTGAGACAGCGGTCTGGTGAAGTTGCCGGATAGATTCCCATTCAGTAGTTTCCAGCTCGCAGCGGCAGCAGCGCTCTCCGCCAGCCTCACAGCTCCTACCTCCCACATTTAATCACACTCGCTCTGTTAATACCTGACATGCTGGGTAGCCCTCAGCCCCGGACATTATGTTACCTTAGTGATCATTACCAGTCGCAGCTGCACGTCGTGCCTCTTATTTCTTTGCCTTTGAGGAAATAATAGATTTTTTTTTTATCTACTAGTTAGAGGCAATTTTTTTTTGATCGGCTGTGCAATCTTTAAAAAAAAAAACGCAAAATGATTCAGTTATGAGTTTACACGTGGCCAAGATACCGTTTCACAGAAGACAACAAAAAAGAAACTGATAATAGTACATGTCTCCTGTTACTGAGACAAATGTGGCATATGGCATTAATCAGAAACGTACGCCATACATATCAGGCTCGATATTCCTGGGTTGTATTTGCGCAACAGTAATACAGTTGAAAGTTTGGAAAGAGTTGTTTTTTAACCCCTGTGTATGTCGTTGAAGTCACGCTGAAGTTCACAGACCCAGACCAAACAAGATTTGCACTCTCTGCCGCTTCTCAACTTGGCCCATTTAAACAGCGGAGGCTCGGCGAGAGTCCACGCAAAGGAGGGGGGACTGCGAGGGACGGCGCTTCAATGCGTAAAATGGAGGAACCATCATTAGTGAGCATGAGGGAAGTAAACTGTCATTTCCACCCATGCAACTGGATCTAAAACTCGTTTTAACAGCTGTCTTCGCACTCACAATTTATAAAGACCACACATGAGTATTTTAAAGTCCAACAACACTCGCTCTGAATCAATCTTTCATCTTTTAATAGTTTCTTGTACAAACCCCCTCCCAGAAAAGTTGATAATTTATGATTATTTTAAAACTCAGTAATACCAGCCCATAAATGAGGCTTCAAGCATTTATGCCAACAGTTCCTACACATGTACAACCACTTCTCCCAAAAGCATTATTTGATCATTTGAGACCATTTTAAAGCCAAACACTGACAACAGCAGCCTTAAATCAAACCCTCACATTTGAACAAAGAGACGGTCTGGATCACAGACATCACGGGCCACCAGATCTATCCATGACATCAGCCGACATCAGGTCTGCACACAGTGGGTGTTTTATGTTCTCCTCGTGTGTCTAAATTCAACCATCTATTTGTTATACTCCACCTACATTGACGCCATCTTGGCCTCTCTTCCCTGACTCGTGCTCACCTGCTGCGACGGCTTCAGTGAGCCGCTGCTAAAAACTGCTCAACAGTGCACAGAGCTGTCAGTGTGAAATATTTTACACACAGTATACTTACGTGTCATAAAGCTTGAAAAAGCTGTTATGATTTTTTTTTTTTTTTTTTTTACATCACGAGCACTCTGAAACCTGTTGACAACCCAGCGCGATGGATGTTAACCTTGTGCTGTAACTATATTAGGTTTCATATCATGTTTCTCATTATGAAAACAACAGCAGAAGTAGGTGCGATATTGTAGGCTCAGATATTACAAAAATGGAGAGGTGTAACTTGGAAATGGTGAGTGGGTGGACGTGCTTTTGATTCTTGTGACCTGGGAACGAGTCCTGAGTGAAGTTATTTTTAGAGACTAAGTATTTCTATTCAGATATGATCAAAAACTTCACCTAATCATAACCAAAGTGCTTTAATGGTATATCTGAGACTGTTTTAGTAGCCTAGACATAACTTTGTAAGTAGGTAAATAAGTTAAACTAAAACCCAAACCTAAGCTTGATTCAAGTTCTTTGACTTTTTGGGCCACAAGCAGGTGTCTGTATAGAAAAGTTCAAAAGAACAGATGATAAAATGTGTGCAACTGTTGCTGCAAGATTGTTGTTTTAACTGGAGTAAAACCTCCTCAGCCTGGAAACACATTTTGTGAAAGCACTTTCTCTCAACACTGTCTGCAGGGCATGTTCCCCTGAGCTCCTGGAGCTCGTGAGCAGGACCACATCTGACCCCCATCAGTGGAGAACCACCCAGGTGGATCCACCACCGACACATGGAATAGCCATTCCAAGCAGCAGAGGTGGGGTCCAAAGCGCCGTGTGTCAGGGGCCTATAAATCAGGCCAAACTGCCTCTGACACACACAGGAAGGAGGCACGCCACACCGCAGGCGGAAGCGGTGCACGGAAAGGCCAGAGACCACAGCCTGGCCAGAACTGGTATAATGCCTACAAGCCTGGACCAGGCAGGCAAACACACAGTAGACATTTACAAAAACACATCCCAGCTAGTTCACCAAAGACGATGACAGACCGTAGATTGACATTTTTTCTCTTTTTGGAACTGAGAAGCTGTGATGTCTGAAGGGAATGTAATGGAATTCGTGGGTTTGTGGATCAAGAAGAAACCAAAACAGATTTTACAATCACAGCTAAAGAAAAAAAAACAAAGTGACTCCTGACATCGCTTATCCAAAAAGCAAACCGTTACCTTTACATTGAACACAGCTTGAAAAATGAAATCGAAAGGCAACATTTTTCAACTAAACAATAATGTCACTTCCCACATGTTGGTAAGTACACTGAACAGTAGCGCTGATATAAATCATGAGCTGCTGACATTTATGGCGTGTGTTTACAAAGCCATTTCTAGGAAGTGGAACACTATGATTCTCTTTTTATCAAACCAGCCTTCACCACATCGAAATGTCTCGATGGAAATCTTGTTTGTGCGTGCGTTGGTGCTGCAAGGTTGCACCATCGGGAGAGCCCTGGTGAAACCAGTCATAAAGGGGACACCCATGCCCACTCTTACACCCACTCCCAGTCCATGACTGTGACTCATTCTCGGTGGCTCGTCACGGAGGGGTTCCCCAAACTTGTGCAGTGACGACACTTCTGCTTTCACATCTTCAAAAATCGGTTCGGTGTTAATCTGAGTAGATTTTTCCATCAGCCTTTCTGTCTCGTTTATTAAAATCTTTGATGTGATGGGGAAACCTTGTTTCACCTTTCTACCTCATTTAACCTTTTTCTTACTTCTTCTTTTACTTCAGCATCGAAGAGCCTTTTCTTTTAAAAACGTATCACCGACAAACCCACGCCTACTCTTACACCCGATGAATGTACAGTCAAACTGGAAATCATAAATCAATTAATACTATATTACAGTAAAAAGGTATCTTCCTATGAAGAGAAAATTAATTCTGCTTACATGTTATGAGCCATCTAGATTATGACATTTCAGACTGAAAAGACCAAGAAAGCAGTTAGCATAGATTCAGATCATTTATCTACTGTATAATGTACTAATATCATGTTTTAAGGAATAATAATATGACATTTTGTTCAGTATAATTAATAAAGTTTCAGATTTTACAGCAAAACTGATGAATTCTAAAAGGGAAAATGCATCTTGGGTCAATCTTTAATGTTAAATGAACCTACTTTATCATTTTCTGCTTCAATCAGTCAGCTCCTGCATTTCCCAGAATGCCTCTGAAACTACCTCCACCGAAATAGACTTTCTAGATTCAGCTATTGCTTTCAAAGGTAAAAGACCACAGTAACACAAGTAGCAGAATGACTTCTTCCAGTCAAGATAGAGAGAGGAGACCCCTGTTACTCAAAATGTAAACCAGAGGACACTGGTGTCACCTCCTCTTACAGTTTCTCCCTTCTATTAGTTAATGCTGGTTCAAGACTGATTTACCTTGTGAGTCTGAATACAACAGTAAACTCTCTGATTCCCGGAATCTAACACCAAAAAAACCACCAACATTTTAAACTGAGGAAACATTTTCTGTAATTTTGGAATAAACAGATTTCATGATGAGAATCTACAGGAAGTAGACGAGTAATACTAAGATGCATCATGCCTCCTCCATCCCAATATGTTGTTAATATTATCTCAAACTCATGTTATGTCTCAGTGATAAGTTACACTATAATCAATATCATGATATGTTTCCATTCATTTCTCCAGATATTTAAACTCTCTGCTGTTCTGCTGCCTGTTAAATTCAGTTTTTTCTTTGGCAGTTTATGGCTGTTTGATGATGACTCACACATATTGATGTTAAGTTTTTATAAAAGCTCAGAATCTTTGCACTGTAATACACACTTTTTCCAGCTATTTTTAAAACTCGGTGAAACTGTATAAAAATACGACAGGATTTATTTCTGCTTTCCGAAAGTAAATTTGGCTATTTGGCAGAACCGTTTTAGTTTCAGTAGCCTACACAGATGGCTTACTCGAGATTAGAAATGTAGATGACTTCATGCAATTTACTGTGAATTGCCTGTATGGTGGTATCACGGTTAATCAGATTCAATGGCGACATCCTCAAATTGCTTGTTTTATCCAACCAAGATAGTTGATTTACAGTGATTCAAATCAGATAAAGGCAGTACATCCTCCCATTAGAAAATCTGAAACCTGTGAATGTTTGGCATTTTCATTGATAACTTAAATGACTAAGTATCAAAACTGTTGGCATTTAATTTACAGTTGATCTACTTATTGGTTGACTACTTCTTTCCGCACCATTGGTGATGGTACGAAAATGCAAGTTGCTTTGTGACCTTAAGCCCTACAATGCTTCACTAGTTTTGCAGTGAAAACCAGAAATGACCTTCTTGTATAAACCAAAAATTCACAGTTGACTCCTGATCTTTCAGAGATCAACCCTCAGCATGCAAATTACAAAGGAAGCTTATGGCAAATGACTGGCATTGTTACTTTGCAGTGTAATAAGCCTGAAATCCTGTCCGTCTTCACGTCCATTCCCTCCACCAGTCGTCCTTCGAGAACCTCCCTAACGCGGCCCCCGCCTCTGCGCCGTTGTTGGCAGCGGCCCCGGAGCCGCAACGCTGCCGGCGGGGGAGAGAGGTAATAAATAACCCGGGGAGAGGAGCGGAGACCGCCGGGCGGTGCACAGTCTGACCTGACAAATACTCACTGGAAAACCATCAGAGAGCGAGAGCCCACCCCTAGTGCTTGGAGCCAGCCTTTCAGACATGAGCTGCAAAATATATAGGCCTGCCCCTACTGGAAAAAAGAAAGGAAGACAGACAGAAGCGTCTCCGTCTCTCCCCCCATCCACATCCAGACACCGCCGGAGACACGGCGAGAGTAATTAACTATTTAAAGCAGAGTATGAATTTCTTTGGAGAGCCTACACAGTATGACTTATCCAATTTCCCCAAAGAAATATGAGATAGTAAACACGTCAGAGGAAGTTAAAGAAAAAGAAAGCAACTTCAGTTTTGCTTAAAGACTGAAGCCAATTAGTGTAAATTTAAACCACGAGATAACCTTGTGTAGACTTGAGTAAAATATGACTTTTCAGAAAACATCCGACTTTTGTAGTTGGTCACCAGCTGATTAGTTATGACTCTCAAGTTTAAAGCAATGCTTAAAGGATGGATTCACCCAAATAACAAAAACACTTTTCTTACAATTAGTGGTGTCTCACCATGTAGGCAGCTTTGTTTTTTGGAGATATACATCTCTATCACCACGCCAATGCAATGAGGTGACTGGGATTTTGTTTCTGATGCCAATAACATTGAACATTTACATTTAGAAGTTCAACTGTGACATCCTTTTTCAGAGATCGTGTCCCATCACTCTCGATAATCCACAGAATACACTGTCAACAGGTTTGTGGATGACCAAGAGTAATAATGGGACGACTGTTTCTGGGGAAAAAAACTACATTTTGGAAAAATGGAAAACAAAATCCCAATTACATCCATTTGTATTGGGTGGCAGCAAAAAAAACTCAAAGTATCTGAAAACCAAGACAAATAAAACCATAACTATCTGTATGGCTACATACACTAGACCATCAGTACCATCAGAGGTAAACAAAACAAACGTTCATTGCAGGTTTATGATGGAAAACTGTGGTCTACTTCATGAACCTGACACACTACGCCCCCATTGCAACATGATGGCCACACAGCTTCCTGCATTGGCTAAATGTATGTAATTCCCAGAGATACTAGGCTGTTTACAGAGGTGAATGCGTCATGATAAATGTCATATTACTAACCTTTGCATTACAATGGAAATTACCTCTCTCACCTTTCTTTCACCTCTTTATGCCACTTCTCATTTCTGTGTAATTTTAAAAAAAAGCTGAGTAGAAAAAGTCAGATTATTGCAAGTCGACCTTATTGTAGCTGTTAATACTCATTTATGATGCTACCTTTGCTGACTCATTCTTATTTTATCTTGATATGAGTCAGGGGGGGGGAGGGGGGGAGTGTAGCTCTCCTAAGTTGGAATTTGTGGAATTTAATATCAGAAAATGTTTCAGGGGATGCGGTCTCTGGGCTTTGAGCATACCATGTTAACAGACATGGAGAAACATCACACATTAGAAGGGAAAAAATGTGGATCAGAGTGCTGAATTTTTAACACAAGTCTTTGGAAAGCACCAAATTTGGCATTTCAATACCCTTCATCTGGTAGTGCTAAACACCACATCACATTTCAAAACTTCTTATTCTCACTGTGTGTCACTAATTGCTCACCAGGAAGTGTTTTTGTCCACCGTGTGCAGTCTCTGAACAACAGCAGCCACCTTCAATAAAAGGTTTAAGTTCAACTTCCCCTTCATTTTCGGTTTCAAAACATTTTTACCAGTGTATGGCCCTGTAAGCATAGAGAGACCTTGTTGCTATTTTTGTGGCGTAACCCAGGCCCTGAAGCTAAATCTTCACCCAAACACTCATCCAAAAAATTCCCCAAAAATCTGTTTTAAAACTGAACTAGTGTGAGACCAACACAGTCTTGTAACTCCAGAATTTCAGAGTTGGCAAGCAGGCAGAGTAACATTAGACCCTGGAGGGGGCTGAGGGGGGTTTTATGCTGTCGTGCCGGCGCCCTTGGCCTCCCCCGGCGGATCTGGGGGGTCAGGCGGCTGTCTGTGATCCCACACAGCGGCTCTTCCACATGGGATTTATTTTCTTGCTGGATGGGCAGGCAGGCGGCCCAAGAGGATTCTCATTTTAGACCAGCGTCTGTAGCTGTCAACGCCAGCCGACAGAGGCGAGCGGACACCCGACCCCGAGTATACTCCCTCAACACTCCCCTTTGGACTCCCTCCCTCCTTCCTCTATTCCCTGTTCGCACACACACACAAACACACACACACACGCACACACAAGAAAATAATGACTTCACAGCCTCTCAGTTTGTCTCACGGAAACTTTCACTCATATGATGAGGATGGAAATTATAAAATTAGAAATCTTACGTAATAGTTTCTTCAGTTTTTGTTTTTAAACACATTTTGCATCTCTGGAGTCCTTATCTGTGATTATAAAGCTTCAACGAGCAATGAGCCAGGTCTATCTAGCAAAAAATGCACAGCGTCTCCCCTTCCTCCCCTGCGCCGTTAATAATTTGTGCAGTAAAAGATAGCGTGCCTCTCTGAGTTTGTGGGAGTTATTGGCACAGTATTCCCCACCATATTTGTGCGAGGCAGTGATAGGAACATAAATTATTTCTTATCTCTTCCGCAATCCATTTTTCAAAGGGCTCACTCTGTGTTTGAAGGGTAGCAGCGCCAACAGCCAAAGCCCAGATAGTAGGCTACATTAGCCTTCAAGAGATCCGAATTAGTGATTTCAAACAATGCAATGAGAACAGAACTCATTGATATGAGCAGTGCCATATATGACCATAATTTAATATCAAATTAGTCTGCTGGAATCCAAGAAAAGATCAAAACAATGGCCAACATCACCATCACTACAAAGGCAGACATTGTTGTGAGGTTATTAAGTTAAATGCGTAGCTGTATAATTGGGGATCTAAGTTGTCTTAAATGTTAAATATTTAAGAGATTCTATGAAATTTTATGGTGGATTTCATGGAAATTTAACCTTTTTTTTTTTTTCAAAGTATCACTGCATTAAGTTTTTTGTTTTAAAAAAACATGGGACAAACCAGCTGTTTTAGGTAGTAAAAATATTCCTTCAATAAGAAATTAAAGTTAGCTAAGTTTAATTAGCTATCAGCTGTTCACTGAACTGTAAAATGACCAATCTACACTGAAATAAAAACAGTCTATAGGCCCGCTGATGCCTTTGGAAGATGGCAGAAGATTCAGCCCACTCAATTGTGCTGTGCTGTGCTGAAAGCACAAGCAAAGTCCTTGTAAATCACATGAGCCACTTTTCCACAACGAGGCCCCTTTAGTGCTTACCAGAGGTCAAGAGTTTTTCTCTCTGTTGAAAAGACGCAAAAAAAAAAAAAAATCACAAGAAAAGTTTTTAGGGAAACTGAAAAAGTCAAATAATGACTTGGCCTGGCGAGCCCTGTGAACACTGTTCTAGATCTGCACATTCAAACCGCATTATTTTGTTGGAAACTCTTCACAAGCGGTGTCAGCTATCACTCTCAGCCATTTAGATATATTCTACAGTTCAGGCTGATCCGCAGAGACAAAATGACAAATGATAAATATCAAAACCCTCCTCTGCAAAGCATTAATGTCTGCTTGCAAAGAATAAACCCCAGCTCTCCCAGCTACTATTGATTTTTTTTCCTGTGTGATGTGAAACCAGCAATCAGCACTGTGGTTCGAAATAGCCTGAAACTGGAGCCGAGACGTCGATGAGTCGCCAACACATTTCAATTAGCGAGCCGCCCTGGCCGATCTCTCCCCGGGGGCACAGAGCACAGAGGGTCGGGCACACCCAGCCCAAGTCCACATATGGTTCTGTGTTGGCTCAAATCAATCTGATAAGGCACTGAAGGAGAATTTACACACGCTGCAGCCGACCGACTTGTCCATTTCTAGATCTTGTCCATTAAGTGCAAAACACAAACTTGTTTATGTGCAGGTCAAACGAGCTACAGCGTGCGAAGGCCTCCGAAGAGTGCGGTTTGTTTGACATGAGTTGTTTCCGGTGGAAAGACGCAGACGGAGCAGTGGGACAAGACTTGACTGCTGCCAGTAGCTGCTCATATCACATGCCTTTGAGATGTGAAATTACGGTTTGTCAACGATTTAACTTTTTACTTATTTGAACAGCCCATCCAGAACATGGTTTTCATTTATAGCGTTCCCATGGCGATGCAATCTAATGCCAAAAGGAGTGACTTTTCACACGTTAATGTTCTGTACTTGTACAGATTTTCAGTGTCAGCTTTTACAAAAACTGCATGTTTGCTTCTTCTTGCTGAGTTTTTGAGTATATGAACTAAAAGAAGAAGTTTCTTTTATGTTTATTTTTAGACTGAGTATAAGGCCATCTTGCATTTGCAACATAAATAGTGAGTTTGGCTTTGTTTATGAGTTAAAAAGGATTGGTATGGTACACTGTTGCTTTGAAACTAAGTTTGCTGAAAAGGTAAAAACTACTTAAAGGTTGAGATGTCTGCAAAAATATTTTATTTTAGCGCCACATTTAAGAAGTTAAAATGTTTTTAGTTCTTATTCTACTTTACTGTTGGTGATAAAGTAATTATGATCGGCTACTATGATCTAATAAAAACATGACACCATATTAAAGCAAACACTCCGTTTTAGGCCTGTGTTGAACCTCAGGGCTTTTTTGGTACTGACCGAAATGTGTCTACAGCATATTGAAACTGTACCAAAAACTGAAATGGAATGTTTGGTGTGATTCATAATCTTGTTTACTTACTCTTTCAACAGATAGTTCCTGATTTAAATCAAAATTTCAATTATTTTAGACTTTTATTTAGGAAATGTTCTCACACAGCTGCTAGTATTTCAACATCAGAGCTTTCTTTTGTTAAAATATTCAAAAAATAAATGTTTTATAAAAAAAAATATGAAAAGATTTCTCAAAGTAAGGTATCGGAAAAAGTATATCTGCACTAGTATTACTTTTCCAAAGATAAGTGGAAAAAAATGTGTTTGTCAGTTTGCTCTCTCTCATTCGTAGCCGTGTTGTTTCATTCTCTGACAGCTCTCATCAACAACAGCAGACTGGTGCTGGCATTGTGTTTGCATGCATGTGTGTTTCTGTGTGTGTGTGTGTGTGTGTGTGTGTACGCGCTGTACATTCTCCACTGAGGGGCCAGGGGGTTACGTTCAAGCCACGGGGCCACAGCGACAACTCGCTGCCCCCCCTCTCTCAGCCCCCCGTACCCCTCTGGCCTTTTGCTCCTCGCCTGGCTGGCAGCCCTGCATCAGGCAGACACACCACAGGCTCTGCCCCCCCCTTCCCACACCCCCACCAGCACACACATACACAAGCGCACACACACACACACACAATGCTCGCTCCACCACCCCCCGCTCTGGGCCGATCGATACAGCTCTTCGCCTTTCATCTGACCAGAGCTTTGGAGGAGCCGCACTTCCTGAAGAAAACCCAATACAGCACTCCCTCTCAGGGTAGCTTATTCTGTGTGTGTGTAAATGTGTGTGTGTGTGTGTGTGTGCACATGTGTGTGTATGCACTGATGCTTGTCTACACGTTCATGTGTTTCTGAATGAGGATGTGTAGGTGTGAGAGGCAGAGAAGCAACGGCTTGGTGTTAGCTGGCAAACGCTGTGATAAATCAATTAAAAACAAAGACGAATATAGGGTTTGTTTGATTACACGGGTATGAAAGACATATGACCAGTTTCTAAAATACATACACATATGTTTGAAGCCATGTTACACTGGGAAGATTAGTATTGTTTAATCGCTTGCTCTGCCTAATTTGACCAGGAGATCCTGAATGAGAGAAAATCCACGGTGGTCATTTTTTTTCATTGTGCTTAATGTTACAGGATGAAAAAAGTTCCACCTGGACTGACAGTTCAGTCTTAGTGGAAGATCCTCATAAATACGTCAAGAGCAGGAGAGGCAACATTCATTTCTCTCTCTCTCTCTGTTTCTCTTCTGCTTATCCGACAGCTTCCTGTGTTGTTTGAGGATTGGGAGTCTTAACTCTCTCTCTCTCTTCTCTGCTTATCCTACAGATTCCTGTGTTGTTTGTAGACAGGGAATCCTAACTTCCTGTGTGGAAGAGGGAGAGAGACTGAACCTCCTCACTCAGCATCCAGGTGTTAAACAAGAAGAGGCTGCTCAGGTCACATGGAGGTCAGGTGAAAACACCGTCTCCCGGGACGAAAACATACCACATGTGGAAAACTGTTTAGAGATGTTGGTAATATTTTACAAAAGGGCGTAGTTACAACAGGTTTATGACAGGTCCAAACAACTGTATCAGTCATACACAGTTTGTACATGTGCTTCAGAAAACTTAGATGAGTCAGAAAACTCACCGACCAAAAGAAAAAACAGTGAGTGTCATAGCTTTCAACATAAAATGAAAATAATATCATCTCTTTAATTAGTTACTATAAATAATTGAAGTGGAGAATTACAAATACATATTTTAGGAGAGATATTTTTCCTGTGAAACCAACCTGAAGTATCCAGCTGACATAACAAACATGTATACAACTACAGCACACACAAACACATTAACCGAAGAGTGACGCAAAAGAAAGTTCAGGAGATTTACCAACAATCAGCTGACTCAGAGAGAGAAAGGTGGTAGGAAGTTGACCTTCTGTTGACCGAGGTAAGCCCACAATGATGTTTTGCTTATCAAGTTTAGAATACAAAGTTTGAAAAGAGGACTTGAACTGTGCGGTGAACACCAATGGAGATGTCCACCATGGTTTTGCTACTGATAGCAGCGACAGCTCTGGTTCATTTGTCTTCTTTGACATAATTTGCGAGTTGTTTGAGTTGTCAAACACTAAATTAGCTGTAATTTGACAGTGAAAATGTGCCTACTACATACTCTCCAAAACCATGACAAGCAGTTCCTTATCTATCTCAATTCTCAGCTATATACTTTCATCAGTGGTGTAGCGGCTGCTAAATGATGAACGCCACTGATAAAATTTTACATTGTACATAACAATCACGACAAACAAAACGCAAACCACGAGCACTTTCTCCGCCTCAAGCAGCTGACTGGATGGGAACACCACAAAATATTACATTCTGTTTGTTATCTAATATGCTATTTATTTATATTATCTATTTATAAATCTATATTCAATGAAAATAGTGTATATTTTCTGTATTGAAGCATTTCATTCTTTGACATTATAACTGCAGCTGTCTGGTGTCTGGTATCTTCTGGTGTCAAAAGCTCCTGTAAATTAACACATACATGAATCTATGAACATGAGTAAACTTATCTGGAACAATTCTAAGATAGTTTCAAGTTATTCTACTGATGGTGTGCATAAATACGGGTCCTGGTGTCAAGGGCTCTGCACACGCACAACAGCACCGCTACTGAAAGAAATTCTAGGGGAAACACTGCACATAAAACAAAATCTAAGAATATAAAAAGATGATACAGAGCAGATGTCTGGACATGTTCACCTTAGTAGGACACCAACCCAAATTTCCACAGAATACGTGCTGTTGTTGCATTATACAAAACAAAAAAAGTTTCAACCCAAGTGAAATTTACAAAAAAAAAAAACCCAAAAAAACCAGTGTATAAAGTGTGGAGTCTGGAGGGAAATAGGTGAAGTCGGAGTCTCTCTGAACTGTCTCACTCAGTCTGTACTTGTTGTCACAGCAAACTGTCAGCCAGGGGACGTCTTCATTGATTGCTCTTGGCCAAAAGAAATAAGCTGAAAAACTCCTTCAGCAGTCAGAACAAGTCCAAAAATTCACTTCATGTTCAAAAGGAGGAAGTTTTATCTTGGAGTGACCACTCAGAAATAGTTTGGGTGCCAATGAAACTATAACCAGATTTGCTGCTCCATAAGGTATGTGGTCCTGGTTTGGTCCTGTTTATTTCAATTATTAAATATCATACCACAATATATTTTTACAGCCCTTGTTATGAGTGTTTTGCAGTCGGGGAAGGACCTCCCATCCTCTAGTAGAAGCTGCAGAGTAACTGGGCCAACAATCATTTATCAATGACTTATTTTTTAAAAAACAAAATCAAATTCATTAATCAGGTTAATTTTTCATTTTACAATAAGCAATTAAGCCTGCAGTTAATAAATGTGAATACGTCATTCATAAATGGTTCTTGGCCTTGATGGTCTGTAGCCCTCTACCAGAAGGTTAGAGGTCAGGGGTCCAAAACAACAAAGCAAACTACACTGGTAGAAGAACAACCAAGCAATCTTAAAGATACCTTGTATCTAGGCTTTATAATTATTCATTACTGAGCTATTCAGTATTAACAATTATTAATCAGCTATAAATTACTTCTTTAGTGACAATTTAGACACAGTAACGTTTAGAACAAAAACAATGGAAGAAGTGCTACTTGGATCTGGCAATAATAAAACAAAGAACTTGTTTTTAATCATGTCGATGAATATAACAAATCCCTTTACTTTAACCCAAGTCGGAATGATGCTATTTTGCCATTCGTCCTATTCTGCTGACATGGTGAGAATGTAATAAGTAAAGTGATGAAAGCCCCTGAAAGTCTCTACTATCGTCAAATACAGTCAGAGTTTTCTGACCAGTCTGAGTCTGAGAGCAGAGTCAAACCTCGCTTGTATCCAGACAATTTTGATTTCCTTCCCTTTTGGTGGAAAAGGTGAGAGCAGTTTTTATACAAAGATATGTACGTGTAGATGCACATGCTTGCACGCCACCCACCCATCAGAGAAGCTCCAGTCAGGATGTTGTCCGAACAGATGTTTAGTCTGCCCAGAGCAGCACACTGCCTTATGTTTTTATTGGCCCGCTGAAGCCACTGGCTTTCCACGGAGGCACCACTGCCTTGGTCACTACTCCCCCCCCCCCCCCCCCCACCCGACCCACACAAACACACGCCAGGCCTTTGAGGTGGAACGTCAAAGGGTGAAGGAGCAGGGAAGGGGACAGAGGTTGGAAGCAAGAGAGTTGCTGCCAGATCCACGGGGCCGTGGACGGGGCCGTATAAACAAGACTGAGTGTGGCCACCAGGGATTGGTACATTGTCCCAGTGGAAACGTCTGGCCCCGGATGACTCAGCCTCCGACACAGCACAGGAGGAGGAGTGGCGAGACACTGCTCTGTCCCAAACAGTTTCCAGACTATCCAAAATAGGCTTGTTAATCCCGGCCTGATGGTAACCAAATGTGAAGTGAAGGATGAGAGTGTTTGTTCGTTGTAACTTAATTTCAAGACAGTGAACTTCCAAACCTGCTTTCTGGGCTGCAGCACATGACCAAAGGACATAAATATGCAATGGGCATGTCCCTTCTGTAGTTATTCACTATGAACATAAGTCAGGTGACAGCATGGGATTTGATTTAAGAATTTATGTAGGTGTGTACCCTGCATGTGTGTTTGCAAAGACTGGAAACATTTGTAAAAATCTGCATTCCTCGGGATCAAATTCAAGAAAATCAAATCATACTGTAGTGAGCTCATTTTGGTTAAAAAAAAAAAAAAAAAAAAGTGAAGGAAAGAAGAACTTTTCATTCATTTTTCCCAAGGAACATCTGCTCATTACACATGATAAATGAGTGCCACTCCAACGCCCCAGCACTGAGTTAAGTGCAGCCCTGCTCCCTGGTCTGTGTCAGGTGCAAGTTAAGGACACCCACTGTTCCCTGTGGTCAGAAGGGAAGGAGGACAGGAGTTAGGGAGGGAAAGAGGGGAAGGGATCCAGGAATGCGCAGCAGGGCGGCTGCCTTGGCAGGTAGATGAAGTGAGGATCACACGGGCCGTTGTGGGGGTGATTAATGTGTGGAGGAACGCACGGGAAGGAAAACAAGGCCATAAATCAGCTGCTGGGCCTCCATGCTAATTGTAATTGAAATGAATTTGTCTGGCCTATAGTGCAGGGAATTGCAATTGCTATTGACCAATAGGGCCCCGGTGGTCTGAGGGAAATGAAACGGGGAGAGCGGCTTGTCTGTGCCAAGATCAATACGTAACCCAGAACTGGTATTTGTGTCCAGTAAATAAAGGTGGTTAGGGGGAGAACATGTAACAGGTGAGATATTTTGTTGGCTCCTGTGGTATCTTTGGTCAACGTGATGATGATGGAGCAGTTACTCAGACTGTAAGGTTCTCTGACTGTTGGCCACAATCTAGCCTGAATAGTTTTAAAACTAATGTGAAACACACAGAGCTAAGGCTAGAGAGGGGAGTCACTCTTGATATTGCTTTCACCCAACCCTTTTGGTTTTTCTTTTGACTGACTAAAAGCAAAAGGTGTGCAACATTACCCTGTGAGTGAAAACTTCATGTGCTGGTTGCTATATAGGATGTATGTTTCTGCTGTATTCTGCAGAAACTCATGCATAAAATGTGGAGGAGTATGCCTTCCAGCCTGTTTTTTTGTTTTTACTTTGTTTTTTTGTTTTTTTCACACCAACCCCCAGTCCACCTCCCACAGTCAAACAGGTAGCTCCCCATTCATTAACACAACCACGCACTAGCTAATTGGGACATGCACAGACCTGTGTCTGTGTGTATTTGAATTGAATTTAAGCATAGACAGGTATGATGGGTCTGAAGAAAAGGTTTTTTCGATGTTTCGATTCAATGCGTGGTGTGCTGTTGGATCTAATAGCCTCTTAACTGATTACTGTAAATGTAGCAATGCTAATCTGCTTAAAGCTGTTCGGCCAAAGCTGTCCTGTATTCAAGGGGAGTTTCAAGTCCGCAGCTGCCAAGCTTCAATCCAAATTAAGACATTCAGAGATACCTACTCCCACTAACTTCAGGCATGAAAGCTAAGCACATTATGTGACATTTTCTTCAGAATGAAATGAAATAAATTAGTTCATTTTTATGGAAAGAAAACATTTGTACGAAAATCTTTCTTAAATAGTTTAGATAACGATTATAAAATGAAACTCTAAGTGAACACCATTGCTCAAAGCTATAAAGGAAAAGTAGCCTTGGACAAGAGGGATCCATGCTGTGTTGAGCACCCAACAGTGTTTCCCCTGTTCGTCTCTCTCTGGGAATTGGTCTCCATGTTGTGATCCAATAACATTCCCCCATGAGACTGCAGATAGCATCCCAACCTCGCTGCAGATAGCATCCCAACCTCGCTGGAGGAAAATAACATCCACTTCCATTCATACACGGAGGAATACTGAGATTCATGGCTACTAGTTACTCAGGCTACTCATTCACACCATTTCAAGTACTGAGTATGCAAACACACCAAGTAAAATACTGAGCAGGGACTGTAAAGTACAGAGCGTTGCGTTACATATGGTGAAATTCTCAGCTACACGTTTGAAATTGCTTGGAAGATTTCACATGCTCTGCGACAAACTACACAACAAGCATTCACCCCCGCAATTTATAGCTCTTTGAACCCAGCGGGTGCAACGAACAATAGAAACAAAGCATTGTTTTTTAATTGTCTGTGACAGTGTGGGCTGCTTGGCACAGAGGCCTTCGCCCTAACTATTGGGGCTGTGTTTGCTAAACGAGCCAGAGCAACACCGCGGAGCCCACAAGGCTCCACGCTCTCTGATACGACCAGGGGCTTTTCTCTGCCTGCACACTCCCTCCACAACCTTACCTCCTTCCCCCCATCCTTCCCCTCCGTCAGGAATCTATATTTCATAAGCGAGCTGTGGAGCTCCAGTGCCCAATTATCAGCAGATAAGGCGCAGGAAGCCCTGGAGCGCCGGCACGGCTATTTAGACGGGGAGGGGGGAAGGAGCTGGAGAACGAAAGGCAGGCAGGCAGGCAGGCAGGGACCCAACCCCCCAGGGGCACTTCGCCCTCACCATGCTATTTTTTTCTTCCTTCTTTTTTTCTTTTCTCTCCCTCGCTGACAGCCTCCTCCTCCTCCCCCCCCTTACCTTAGCGGCAGGGTTCAATTAGTGCCGGCGGCGGCTAGCACCCGCAGCCCCGCTCAGCCCGGGAGCTGGAGCCTCTATCAGCACACACCAACAACACGCAAGGCTGAGTCCAACTAGCAAACTTACGTCAAGGCAAGTTCTGTGTTGGTCTCACACATACAGGCACAGGCGCATGTATGTACGCGCACACACACACACATACACAATCTGAGAGGCTTTTAGTATCTCAGCCTTGAGCACAACAGGGTCATCCATATAAAATTTAAAGTGAAAACTGAGGTGAACTTTTTTTCTGCTTTTTCTACTTCTTTTTTTTTCTTGAAACCACAACATGGAGGTAAGGATGATTCCAATGCTAGCTTTAAAACCACAATGTCTCCATTGAGATTCGTTACTGATATTCACTGTTGCAGTTTATAATCATATCAGACTAGTCTCTGGGGTGATACTTTGAACTTTACTGTAAAATCACCACCAACTACAGCAAGTATTTCCTGTTATTTCACCATTTCTCAGATACATTGTTGCTGTCTCCTCAGACTAGCACATTTAAGTCAGGACTTTTCACACTTTTCCACGGCTCCAGACCTCTATTAGCGAGGGGTAAAACTCGATGTGCCTCTCACGTTTTCAAACCCCAACAAAAAAAAGAACCCCAACCGCCAATGCTGAGCAAGGTCACCCAGGGGTCAGGCACAGCTCACGGATACGAGACGGATATCGATTCGCTGGGACAGGCCACAAGCATACATACACACATACACACACACATACACACTTTCTTTCCCCTACTCTTTTTCTCTACAGTCACAGGGCAGGCATCAGCCAATAGATCAGCCAGGGGCAGGAAATGGCCAGGGTCAGAGGGGACAGTGTGTGTGTGTGCGTGTGTGCGTTAGTGTGTGTGTGTGAGAGATGATAAGACTACCAGCTTGCTGAAAGCCGCTCTCACCCACAGCTGTCCAGGACCTTCAGGCTTTGCCGATTCACCTCGAAGCAGCTAAGAAAAAGAAAATAACTCTGACCAAACCATTGATGGAGTTTTTATCTTACAGCCACTGATAGACATGCATCTACACACACATGCACACTCTCAACTCTGGTCAGTATTTAGGATGCTCTGTAATCGTCCTGTGCCATGCAAGTCGTTGTTGTTTGCCAGTCTTTCTATCATTTGATATTACAGAACACTTGTCACCGCAGGAGGGTGTGTGGATGTGTGTTGTTGTTGCTGTCGCCTAGTGGCCTGTGTTAGGGGATCCGCCAATGGCAAAGACACTGGGGTAAGACTGAGGCGAGGCTTCGGCAGCCCTGGGTTGACTGGAGGCTCAGCTGGAGTCATGCACATACAGCGTCAGCGGTTCATGGGTCGTCATGTGTGTGCACGTGCCATGTATGATTGCTGTGCATGAGTGAATAAAGTGTATGTCTCTGTGTGTGTGTGCACATGTGCTTAAATGTGCACGTGTATATGTGTGTGTGTGTGTGTTTCTGTACTGTATATGTGAGAGAAAGTCAGGGGGCAGTGAAGCGGAGGAGGGCAGGCAATGCTCGCAGGCATAGAAAGCAGGCCAACTTCATCTCCCACTATGGAGAGCTTCAGAGAGATGGGGTAGTAAAAGGAGGGATGGTAGAGTACGCCGGGTTATATCAGTAAAGTTGCATGAGATTAGCTGTTCTATTCAAACTAAACCAGTAAGTGCAACACACATCGATTCTGGAAAAATTATAGCATCTTTGTACTTTTTGAGTGGTGCACATCAGTGTTTCAAACATCTTTAAACCTTTTGTTGTATTTGGTTTTCACATACGATTATGCAGGGTGTTCAAAAAAAAAAAAAAAAACAAGAAAGGATATCCTCCTGGCTATTTTATTCATCCCGTGTTATGCTGTATTTCAGCTGCTTTAAACCCAAACAACTGATACATCAGGTAGTTTTGACAGAGAGAGAGAGAGAAGGAAACAACCCAAAGATAAAAGATTCAGAGATAAAGAGAGAGAGAGAGCGAGAGAGAGAGAGAGAGAGAGAGAGAGAGAGAGAGCGAGAGACAGCAAAACAGTCAGGGGGAAGTTCACTTCCCCTGCTGACACTCTTGTTCCACGGTGAGAATCCCCCGGCCGGTAGCCTCAAACATCTGGTTCCAGTTAGCTCTGAGCGCTTTGACGCGTTTCCTGTGCTGCTGCTCCACGCAGCTACGGCCACGACGCAGCCCTCCCAACGCCACGACAGCCAAACTCTCTGGAGATAATATACTGTAACTTACACACAACCAAATACACAATTAACCACGTCTGCTGTGTGTTGAAACAGACCAGAGGAGGAAGAGGCTGTGTGCTGATGTTTATTCTTACTGTAATGTAGTTTAGTGTTAATAAAAAGGTTTTCAGAATTTCAGACTGTATGTTCCAGATCTTAAAGAACAAGCCGTGAAGGTTGTGACATTATAACCAGAGTTACAGTAATAATCTGCAACATTTCCTAATAAATGTCTGTTTTCATCACCAATTAACAGAAAAGTGAGCCTATTACAATTTTTTTTTTTTTAAGCAGAATGTCAGGACCGACCGAACATAAACTGCACACAGGAAGATGACTGTGCAAAGAAAGTGAAAACCAAGCAAAAAGTGCAGATAAGTAGACTGAAAAGATGAAAATTACTCAAAGATGAGATGTGACTAAGAAGTCACACCTTTTCTTTTCTTTTTTCTAGATTTTGCCATCAGTTATCAGTCTACATAGACTTTGCTCACTGGAGGTTTGTCATAGCAGGAAAAACACAGGTGCAACTAATAACATGAACCATGGCTCGGTTCCATTAAGAGTCCCAGTAAACTATTCTAGAGAGCAAACATGAATAATACCAGGACCCTGAAACTGGGTCACTTAAATGGATTGCAGACGTTATTAATGTTGTTAATTACACCTGTGCTTTTCCTGCTAAGACATGTCAAAATGTCTGCTGTGAAAATGCTCTGTTTACTTATTAACTTGTCACTATTGTGGGCCAGTTCCAAAGTTGAAATGTTTTCGTTTTTATTTTTTTTAGATGGATAGCTAGGTCCTGATGCATGTCAGGTGTTATTGTTGATATTAGCAGCCTGTTTTCATCAGTTGACTTTTCAGTTAAGTATTTGTTTCTAACCATCTATCATAAATATGCAGTGCTGGACTAAATAACATAATTTTAAAAAAACATGTTCTCTGGTCTCTTAAAGTCTGATACTGACATTTTATGCCAAGGTATTTTTGGCAGTGACTTTATATGTTCTGTTCTTTTGTAATAAAATAAGAATATTTATTATCTTTATCCGCTTTTATTGCTCCTATGTTTTACTGTGCATTTATAATGGCTTAAGACTTGTATTTTTAATGCCTTGGAAAGCACTGTTTTTGAAGAGTTCTGTACAAATAAACGTCCTTTATATATGGAAGTGAATAGGTGTCACGGCAGTTTTGCAATTACTCTGGAATACCTTGCCTGAGGAGATCAGACTGACAAACTGACTCAGTGTTTTCTTTGAAATGACCCATGAAAACACATTTATCACAAGAGTTTTTTGGTTATATATTTTCAGAGGTCTGTTTTGTTGGGTTTTATTAAAATATTTTGATTTTTAAAAAAAAACTTCCTTGAGTGATGTAAAAATATGGTTTTAATCACGTGTCTCATGTTTAGACTCTTGGGTCTGTTAGGATTTTTAGATTTCTTGTGAAGCAATATGTTCCTATAAAAAGTGGCATATAAAGAGACAATATTCAAATACAGGAAATTTGAACCTGTGGATACAAGTAACTATGAAACCTTATCTCCCAGGAGATTGTATTTGTACTGTACCTTTTCATCTCATACTTTCATTGTATGAAACGCTGTGGGGGTTGCAAGGCTCAACCAGGCCTTTTTAGTGATATAACCTAATTAGTTACCCCAACTTTTGCCAAAATGTTGTTACCTACATTTGTTTTGGACAGAAAATGTTATAATAATGTAACAAAAAATGTTGTCACTTATTACAGCATACAAAACTTTGTGCTTATCATAAGACATTATACAATCTACTGTGAGAATTTATTGAACTATAACAGTAGTTGTGTATTGTATTGTGCTGTAATGTCTACTACTGTTTATATTTCATATCTGAGCTGCACTGAGGCAGAATCCTGCGAGCTATGTTGATATGGCAATAAAGTAGTGAATCTTGAGTCTGATACACAGTAATAAGGATGCTCTGAGGCATACGCTGTATTCTGACCTGTTAGTTTTGGGAACTAACAGCGCAGCATATCATGTCACTCACACTGTAATGTTTCAGTGCAACTACCCACTAAATTAACCACAATGCTTTTCAGTGAGGTGATTCCCTGTGTGGAGGAGTGGAAAAGGGTGACCCCAGAATGGGGAAATATTGTATATATAGGACGTACCAAATAAAATAAAAAAAAAAAAAACATGAGCCCACACAGCCCTGCTGCTCTGCAGAGGAACACAATAACGAGTAGGCCACACCGGGGATTACTGGTAGTGAAAGTGAGAACGAGGGGGTGAGAGGAGAGAGAGAAACAAAAGTGCAATGAAGAGGAGGTGAAGAGACAGGAAGAAGCTTCTCAAAGGCTTTCCTGCGTTGGAGGGACTCCCTACACCACGCAGATTCTCTATAAACACAGAACAAAGAGTTTTCTCTGAAATCATAGTTTGACTGGAAATTTACTAACGTCGTATTCATGTACTTCAATACAAAGGCCATGCTAGTTCACCTCTAAATTTACTTGATGTAGACTGCAGACTTGAAATATTGACATGAGATAAATCTATACAATTCAATCTCTTAGAGTTTCAGAACAGATATATAAAAAAAAATGTACACCAATAACTCTGTCCTTTGCATTCCTCACAAATAGTAGGAAATAATAATGCACTAACATCTCTCTATCCAAATTCAATTTGGCTACAAATATGTTGTCAGACTTGAAAAGCTCTACTTAAACTGCTCCCAATCAGGGGTGAGCACGAGCAAACAAGGACAAATGAAAGTTTAGGGAGGCAGTATTGATTTGTGTGGAGGTCAGGGGTAGGTCACCCCTATCAGAGAATCAACAAACAGCCGCCAGCACCCTCCTCAGCTAAGCCAATCACCTTCTGACCTGTTTCACCGTTACCATGGCAAATGACCCTGAACCACACAGACCATATACTTGGCTCCTTGCTGAGTGAAAGCAGCAGAGTGGAGCTCCGCAAAGATGTTGGAGCTAGGTGATAATTTAACATCATACTGTGTTACTGTTTCACAGAATTTTGTGGTAAAAAAAAATCATGATTCAAACTACACTGTAATTGAAAACAAATTACTTCATCAATCAATAATAAATTTGACTTTTTACATTCAATTTTGCATAAAATAATAAGATCTATCACTATCAGAATAATATTAATATTGTGAGATTGATTACAACCAAATCAGCCAATCCAGTCACTCTCATGCCAGGTTCTATTTGCTATATTCAATTTTCCATTCGATGTTTTTTCAATTCAGTATGCTTTATTGGCATAAATGTCAGACGAACAATATTCTCTCTCTCTCTCACTTCCTCTCTCAACTCAACCGGTCAAGGCAGATGGCCGCCCATCCAGAGCCCAGTTGTGTTTGAGGTTTCTTCCCGTTAAAGGGGAGTTTTTCCTTGCCGTCATCGCCAAGTGCTTGCTCATGGGGGAACGTTGGGTCTCTGTAAATTAAAGGGTACGGTCTAGACCTGCTCTACATGAAAAGAGTCATGAGATAACTTCTGTTGTGATTTGGCGCTGTATAAATAAAATTGACTTGACTTCTTCCCATGATACTTTTATTCTAGACATTGTAGAGGAATAAATCTCAGATTCTTGCCGTCACCCACTCTTTCCATCTTTCCCTCCTACTCCTCCCTTCATCCCTCTTTCCTCTTATACTCCTCCCTCCCTCCGAGGCAGGCAGGCGGTGGTGGTAACCAAGCCTCTGGCAGTCTGTTCCTATCCTGCAGGAGCCCTCAGGTTCCAACCTGTCAATATCCCAGGCAGCATCTTGGCTCTGCTGTGGCTCAGTTAACCTCCTCGCCCATTGCAACCTCACAAGGGGCTCCTGTCCCTCTGCCAGCCCAGAGACAAGCACGATCATCCCCCCCCCCCCCCCCCCGGCCCCACTCCTCCTCTTCCTCCTCCTCCTCCCCCAACCCTGCTCCCAAACCACACACACTGCGCTCACATCCGTAAAGGGCAGCACCCTGGCAGCAACAGTAAGCAATATGGCAGCTGACGGCAGTTTTCTGCTCGCTGACGTCTTAGATGTTTTGGATGACGGTCACGTTGGAGGCTCACAGAGGGTAAAGAGGGAGAAGATGTTGGAAAAAAGATTAAAGCCTGGAGGAGAGAAAAGCTTGGTGACTCAGTGACAAAGGTCCCGTCATCTCGTCATCTGTATCAATTTCAGGGAGAGGAAGGGTCAGTGTGAAAAAGAATCAATGTGTTAATATGTTGTGGGAAGGAATTTAAGAGCGAATTTGTGGACGCATGTGTAAAGTTGTGAGTAAGACAGAGAGTCAAGAGGAGGTCTTACCGTTGCTTTATGTGTGTGTTTGTAATCTACACATGCACATAGGCCTGATCCCAAGCGTGGTAACAAGCGTGTGGCAGCATGTCACCCGTCCCATCTCACTCGGGCTCAAAGCGCACACACACACACACACACGCACACTTCTCCGTGCTTGACTGTGAGGCACCGCGGCTGTCTGCTAGGAGGCAGCTCAGGTTACGGCCGACCGGCGGGACAGACTTTATGGAAGCCTCTCTCCCACACCCACTCTCCCCCTCCGCAGGGCTCCGGAGGAGGTATCGAGTTGCCGGTTCAGCGCCGGCCAGGCTTGGCGCTGGCGGCGGCTTGTGATCTTGGGTGCCTGTGTGTGTGTGTGTGTGTGTGTGTGTGTTTTATCTCCCACTCTTTGAGGGTATCGGCACACAACGCTGCTGTCTCCTCCAGGTATGTAGGTGTGATTTACAGTGTAGACGATTCACACACACACACGCACACACGCAAAATCTGACCTCTTCCTCTGCTTCAAAGCACCTAGAATATTCTACACTGCATTACACAGTCCAATGTGTAATAAAAAGTCATGAGGAGTTTGAAACCCAAACAACAAAGAAACGTGTTTTCTCACTTAAAGGTGCAGTGTGTAGGATTTAGTGGCATCTAGTGGTGAGGTTGCAGATTGCAACAAACTGAATACTCCCTCCCTCCCTTCCAAGCGTGTAGGAAAACCTATAGTGGACATGAAAACTACAAAAGGTCCTCTCTAGAGTCAGTGTTTGGTTTGTCCGTTCTGGGCTACTGTAGAAACGTAGCAGTGCAGCATGGCGGGCTCCGTCGAAGAGGACCTAATCCCTATGTAGATATATAGGGTTCATTCTAAGGTAACGAAAACATAATGATTCTTATTTTCAGGTGGTTATGAATATTATATTCCATTTCTGCCAAGTCCGTTCCACTAGATACCACTAAATTCTACACACTGCACCTTTAACTCTAGCTGGGTCTAGCCGTGCAGATAGTTTTGTTTTTATTTTCATTCTGCGATCTCTGCCGTCATCCCAATACAATGGAGGTGAATAAAATTTTACTTCATTTCTTTATCATTCACAGACCTTGCTGTCAACAGTTGTCCCTGGAACTACTTTCTACTGAAGAAACAGAAAACTGCTGACAGAGTATTTGGTGGATTGCCAAGGACATTACTTCTGGAAAGACACACTGCTGTTGAAAAAGTGCAATTTTTCAATGCTGTGAGCAAAACAAACTAAATGTAATTCACATTCATTGTATTAAATGGTGGCTGAAATCTCAAAGACAGACACCTCAAAACCTGGACAAAGAGAAACAAAACTATCTGCATGGCCCTTTACCAAAAGAGGTAAATGAAAATATTCCTCCAGATCCACAGAAAACATTACACAACTATTGTAGAGACTTGCAAAACTCACTGGGACTACAATTGACTTTAAAATATAAAAATTAAGGAAGTGGTCTTTTAAAAAAAACAATTCCTATGTTTCATGACTATCACAACTATAGGTAATAAACAGAGGACCGTCACCACAGTATCGTCATGGCCTCTTAATCCTACGGTGCCATCTGTCCTACAGAGCAATTTCAAACACTCCATCCCTGAAAAGCTTGCTGTGGCCCATTTGCAGGAAGGAGTTGCTGGAAAGGTGCACTCGCAGGTCAACATAGAAGAGACCCTCTATATGCAAGGACCTTGTGACGGTTCTGCCGCTGGCTCACTTGCTAGCCTGGCATGGAACGGCACTCATGAATAATGCATGGGGACATCTGCCACCCCTGAATTATAGATCTGTGGAGGCCCAGCATATGGGAACAGCGCAGCAAGTGCTAATGGCTAACTCCCCATGACAAAATATGGGTTAGAGACACATGAATGATAGTCGGGTCATGCAACCTTTCCGTCATGTGAGTGCGGTCTGGATTGTAAATGTGATAATTTACATGTCTGCATGTGTGCCTGTGCATGTGTGTTTGTGCATCTGCAATGAGGGAAGGCTCCAATGGAAAAACTCGTGGGATTTTGATAATATGACCACAAACAAGCATCCAAATTAACAGACATGTCTATAGCTGATACTGTTCTGAAGACTTTCCAACAGAGAGAAAAAGTAACAATATAATTTCCATACAGGGATCAATTAAGTATTTGAGGCCATTGTTACCTTACAACACACCATCATGTTTTTTCTTGGCCAAAATTCAGCTAAAGCAGTGGATGTAGCTTTAAAGGAGCCTCAGAAACCCTCAGTCTAACAAGCAATGGTTGATGTCTTTGAGCCTTTTATGTAGGCTTCCTCCTGCTGAAGTGCAGCCTGATTGAATATTCTATACTCTCTGGTTACGAGTCTTGCTCTTTAAAGAAGCAGCGACGGGACGGGGGGTTGAAGTGCATTTTCTTCCGGCCCAGTCGAGCAGGAGGCCCGGTCTACCGGGGACCACTTCGATCTCCGGCTTTCTCTCTAGGATTATCCTCTTATCAGCGCCGCAAAAGCCAGGCTAAGAAGCGCCAGTAATTAGCCTATCTTTAATTAACGAGCACCTCCCTCCAAAACCACCCACGGTCCATGTAGGCTCCCACTTGGAAGGCAGTCAGCACTGCGTAAAGATGAGCAGACTTAATCTTGTTTTTGTCTGAGTAAGAGAGAGTGAACGTGTTGAAAAGGGCAAAGTTCATCTTCAAGTAGTTGGGGAGTCGCACCATGCAGAACGTCCCTCATGCATGCACGCTCACACACAAGCCTTTTTACACCGCAGGTTTCAAAGGGAATCCTGCCACCCACCAATTTTCCACTTTGTTGTGTTTGTGATGTGTGTGTTCATCTGAGTGTACACTCCAGTGTGTGGATGGATTACTGCACCCAAATTATGCTACCACTCACCATCACTCACTTAAATTTCCAGGCTCATTGAAGCCTCCTTCGAATCTACAATGGAAACATGTGTAGGAGAAGAGGAGGGGCCAGAGATCACCTCCAAACCTTAATGAAGTTTAGATAGTACAAGTTGACAACCCTGATACCTTTTGGAGAAGTCTCCAAACTGGAGAGTGTAATATGTACAGTTGCATACATTTGAATACTTGCAATAAAGTCACATGGTAGATATAAACATACGCTTCAGCACCACTGGTCGACTAACTGTTGGGCAAATAGAATCAGAGAGGACTGGGTCATCTGAAGGGGAATGAGAGCAAAGTGACAGCTCCAGATGAAAAAAGAAAAGGGGAGACAGGGAGAAAGAATGCCAAAGGTGCCCCGGCCTGGCCTGGCCCTGGCACCACCAAGCGGGAGGGGCAGCGGCAGCCCCAGCATGCATACATTAGCGGTGCTTAGGCGCACTAATTGCTTCTCACTTAGACAAATCTCCTGCAAATCACGGCTGCGCCGCCAGCACTGCCCAGGCCCCCCGGGAAGGAGAGACGGCAGGCAGGCGGACGGAGCGAGAGGCAGAGGAGGAGGAGGAAGAGGAGGGGGGTGGCGAGTGGAGCGTGTGTAGCAGAGGCGCCTCGGAGCAGGATGGAGGAGGAAGAAGAGAAGGGGGAGGGGGGGCACTCCCATGAGAACGCAGAGAAACGGAGAGAGAGAGAGAGAAAAAAAAAAAAGCTCCAACACTTCAAGAGTGCCTCTCTCTCTCTTTCTCTCTGCTCATCCATAGTCCAGGCTGAGTGCCCCCCCCCCCCCCACCTCTTACACCCCTACCCACAGAAGCCCCACCATTGCTCTGCTCCTCCAACACTCCATCCCTCCACCCCCCCCCTCTTCTACCAGCTCTCAGATCTCTGCTCTACCCCCTTGCTCGCCCCTCCTTTCTCTCTCGCACTCCCTCCCTCTCCATCGCTCTACAGAAAAGTGAAGGAAAGATGAAACTCTACAAAGAGGGAAAAAAATCAATAACACAGATGGATAGCTGGATAACAGGGTCCGGCATGCTTCGGCAGTGAGGCAATCCAGAGGGTGCCCACACAACTTCCACACAGGCGGAGAGACGGGCAAAAACAAGACTCTGGGAAGAGGGTGGTGATCAGCCTCAGGAAGTCAACATCACCCGCAACACACAAGTACGCACTTGTTCACACACAAGCACACACCACAGTGTATGGCTGCATGCATAGACTGGCTATAAAAAAAACAGCCAAACATACACAAGAGCACAAATGTAAAATATAAACAAAAACAAATACGCTTGTTAGTAAAAAAACTCCCACATACATAGAAGCACACATCGTGTCCTCAGCCCCACGCAGCTAATTGGGGAACTCCTACAGAACAATAATAGCTAACAGGTAACCTGAGGTGAAAGAAAACAGCTGTCTGTAACGATAACATGATATCATACAAAAGATCAATATTATTGCAGGCTCTGCATTATTCCACAGGGGTTATTTGAGATATTGGGCGGCCGAAAACAACATTTCTCTTATTATCGATGGTTTAAGGTACCACAGGGCCCCATCAAGAGCGACATATAATATATCGTAAAAACACCGTGTCCGCATTTCAGTATTCATTATCGAGATAGGAAAGCAAGTAGCAGGTGCTAATTCACCTGAGTGTATCTCTGTATTACATTTTACAAGTTTGTGTGGTTATTACTGTTTCCTAAACATTTTTGCTATGTTAGTGAAAGCACAGGGTTCTGACGGCACTGATGGTTGGTCAATCATTTAGTTCTAGTCTTGGCTAGGCAGACCTCCACATCAAGGTCTAAAGAAATTCATGGACACGGTTAGTTAGAAAATGGAAGAGACGCGGTGGACTGTTGTCATATTTCAAACCAATAAAATTACATTCAGGAGAGATGAGGGCAGAGCCAGGCACTAGTCCTCACCAAAGCAGAAAACTTCTTCGGACTGAAAACTAAACCAAAAGCCACAATTTCCACAAACTCGAAGACAACCAAATGACCGCCTCAAGCTTTCCAAAGTTTTAGTTACACAAAATTAACTCCAGTCACTCCAGACCTCTGGGAGTACACAGAGTGAGTGATAAGACAGATCTAATGTTGGTACGCAAGATTTGGTTATTTCAAACCCCTCTGCTCATGTGCGGATGAGGTGATCTTCAAGGCCTGTAGGGAAGCTGGCAAGGCTTTCAGACTCAAGCTCTGTCTCAATTCCACACTACATACTAATTGTATACAGTATATATGAAATATTATTCTTCATAATATACCGTTTTTTGAGGTTAGTATACAAAACATCAACATACTTGATTGTAAACCAGAAAGAAATGCTGACTTCAGAATGCCACTGCCAAGAAAAATGTTTCATTTAAACCATAGTTTTTTTGTTTTCTGAGGTGTTCCTGAAGCTATTTCATCACCATCAACTATTAACTTTAATTTCATCCAGCTGTGAGTAGGCTCCTCCATTTCCTTTGTGCATTGCATTGTGGGAGAATAGTGTCCATCAATTAATTTCGGCACTTTTCCAGTGTGAACACACTGCATACTCAAATTTTTAATTGTTAGATTGGCATGATTGTGTGTATTTCTAGACATGATATTAGCTTTGTGTGGGTGTCACTTGCTTGGATGCATCTTTGGTTGAAGGAGAATATTTATGCTTAAGTCTCTCTTAACTCTTGCGTCAATGTATGATAATTTTAAAAATAACTTGTTTCCAAAACAACATGGTAACTGGTAAAGATAAAAAATGAAAAAATTCTGAAAAAAATCTGTACAGAAGGAGGGGGAGGAAGTGACTTGCTTGGGAAAAAACCCAGTTTTGCATGTCTATGACCAAAATCTAGCTGTAAAGTTCAGATTTAATGAAGCAAAACATAGTATTAATCTCAATTTAAGGCTTCCCAGCATCAGACGTGTTCTCAAAGACTGGTGGTTACTTAAGTGACTGCACACGGATCATTGCAAGCCCATTTTATATAACCAACTAAGGCAGGCTAACTGATAATAAGCCTAGATTATCCAGCTAGCTTTCTTGCAAAACTCCCAATGGCACACACTGTAAAATGTACGGATGCCAAAGACACTGCAAGTCTCTTTGTGATGGTCTAATTGGACAATCAGCCTGATCTTATCTTATCTCATCTTAAATGTGGAAATAAATAAACACACAGATATTTCCCCAAAAATAAATAAATACATACAGTGTGAAAAAACTAGCATACCTTATAAGAGCCATCTACACTCTGAAGCATGTTTTGGGTTTCAGGTGCCAGGTCGTGTGTGATGTAGATCTGCTTTCCTCCCACTGGAACCAGTGCAGATTGGGTGCGATGCTTAGGAGAGGTGAAAGGGCGAAGACTTCATTATAATAAATGTCAGTGATGACCCTCTTCTCCCATACATGCATCACCCATAAACATCCCAACACACACACACACACACACACACATATTCCTACAGTCCAATCTTTGAGGAAATTACTATAATCCTCTCCTGGGTATGGTGGTGATATTTTGTGATTTGGCGAAGAGCCAATATGTGAGGAGGCCATATTGAAATTCACCTCTGAAAGCCAGTTACAATTTGCTCCAAGACAAATGTATGATCTTTGTTTGGTCATGAACCCATTTTATTGTATGAAAATAATTTCCTTACTTTGATCATTGAATAAGATCTAATTTAAAGACGCCTTTCATTCAGTAAAAAGGACCAGGGTGGGGGAATGGATTGGTTGAAGTGAATTGCTTTAAGCCTGAATTGAATTCCATCAATTCAAATCATGTTTCGGCTTCATAATGTGGGCGGGGGAGCTCTAACTGTCAGTAAGAGTTCAGTACAGATAAAACACACAGCTGTGAACAAGCTTGAATTTTGTCCAGTCTAACTTTCTAAATTGTTAATGTACTCCCACAGTAAATCATAAAGCACACACGATGGAGGAGATGATAAAAACAAACTCAACTGGCAAATTAACAGGAATATTTGAAGTATTTAAGCTTTTTTGCTTATTCATAGCTGAAACCTCCAATTATGCTGTTGATGAGATATTTTCTAGGCTGATAAATCACTAGCACCACCTACTGTCTACTATTTACAAAGCTGGAGTGTTTCCTGGTTGTCTTCCTCACTGAAGTGCAACCAGTGCAATGAGCGTCAGCACACCAAAAAACAACATATTTGGTTATAGCTCCATCTAGTGGAGAGAAACCGACATTTCATCTCCCAGCTGTCATCTAAAGAACATGCAATAATTTTTCAATGATCCACCTGGGGGAGTTTTACAGCTAAACAGACATTGTCAAGAACACATATTCAGGGAAAGTTTATATTATTACAGAAAATGCTCAAACAGACATAGTAGACTGAAATATAGAAATATATTACACATTAATAGAATAACAGACTATAACATAAATACTGATGTGCGTACGTTTACATGCACACTAATATTCCACTATTATTCCAATTATGACAATATTCAGAATTTGATACTAGTCTTGTAAACAGCATATTCTGTTTGGATATTCTCAATTAGGCCTTATTCTGAACGTAGCCTTTTCCGATTAAGACATGGGATATGCCAGTATTATTCTGGTTTTAGGAGCATTCTTTGGACATGTATACAGCGCATTCGGAATATGTGTCTCAGGGGGGCTTTTTACCGCAGTTTGCGTCACACGGCGCTCTTGCCTCTTTACCCCTGCGCAGGCAGGCATTCTTGAGCAGGAAGGCAGACAGAGGAAAGGAATGAAAGGAGAGTGGAGAGCTGTTCAGGGTGGGTTGGAAAAACAGAGTGTGCCTTCTCCATGATGGGGATGGAGGGGATTAGTTATTATCCTGACATGCAGCCATGGACTGACGGTAACGACTGTGTGATGCACCAAAAACACTCAGCGGTGCGGTAAATATCATGGATGTGTCTGTAACTATAAATTTATCATATCAGTCATATCAATATCACTTATAAATATCAACTGCAGCTCATTAATATTTTTCAAATTGCTGGTTTACTTCACTGCCTGCAGAGATCTTGTGAATCCCGTTCCCACTGGAGCAGAGGGAAACCCTGAAAACACTCTGCATGTAAACGGGAATATTAGTGGAATATTCATTTTCATTAACCATGTCAACAGTTTAGTAGGAATATTGTCTTTTTTGGAATAAGGGCAAAACCGTAATATTTTGTGCATGTAAACATAGCCAATGTAGTTCTTCCTTCAGGGAGACATTATTTGGGTGACCCTATATGGAGAATTGCACCAACACACAATCTGGTAAAAATGGTGATTGGATTGTGTAAGTAATAAATTATAGAAGGTTTATTTAGGATCCTGAATATAAATCCAGTAAGCTGGGTGAAGTAGAGGTTCAGGTTCATAAATATTCTTGTAAATTCTGTGGATTTGAAGAGAAAAATGTCGACAGATGTTGACATTTTTATAAAGGAGGAAGATAGGCCGGACAACACAAGGTGGAGATGTTTCCCTTTTTGTTTTGTTATTAATCCTGATACATAAAGTTGGTCGGACAACAAGACATTTTGGCCAGTATTGATGAATATGGCACCAAAACTGACGTAAGAGAACTGTGAAAACATACATTTGTTAAATATGTAACCTATATGTGAATAATACATACAGAGTATTGTATATATGTATTTCCTTTCATATAAAAATAATCTCTCAGGCCAGTTATAATACTTTCATCAGTGGGGGAAAGTAATTAAGTACTTTTTCTCAAGTACTGTACTTAAGTACAATTTTGAGGTACTTGTACTTTATTTGAGTATTTCTATTTTATGCTACTTTATACTTCCATTCCACTACATTTATTTGACAGCTTTAGTTCCTTTTCAGATTCTGGTTTCCAACCTTTTTGACGTCTTATAAAAAGCAGTGTGTAGTCGGGGTCACATTTCAGATGTCTATGACTTGTTAACGGCTCCACCAAATACTGATTTTTTCCCCAAACTTCTGACATGGTTTCATTTCAATAAATGTTCAAATGATCCAATATTTCACCAAAAATCAAAGATTAGAGGAAAAGTCCCAAAACTAAAAACAGATTTGTGTATCAGAACTTTGTTTTTTCGTCTTTCCTCTCCCATTAATCATCTTCTTCGTCTTTCATTTTGATTGGCGGTTGGCCTACAGGTGCATTACCGCCACCCACCAGACTGGAGTGCGGAACAGACTGACAGACAAAAGGAAAAAAAAAACAACTGAAATCTCTTTATCGAGAGAAGTTGTTTCCTTCAGGTACTTAATTAGGTGACTGTGTATTCCCCATGCCACATCTCCAAATAGTTTCCCTACAGTGAAACTTGGCTTAGCTTTCTTAAATGCTGATGTCAGTTCCTTCCTTTACTCCTCATAGCCCCTAAATTCCAGCAGCACATGCTGGACAGATTCAGGATGACCACAGTGTGTGCATCTACCAGTTGGGTGTTTACCTATTTTATGAAGTGTCTTATTAAGTCCAGTACGTCCTATCCTGAGACGGGTAGTGACTGCCTCTTCCTTCTGATTCCTGCCAAACCTTCTTCTCAACCCAACATGTTTCTGGATATTATAAAAGATGTCTTCCTGTATCGTTTATGTCCCAGTATTCTTGCCATACTTTTTGAATCTGTCTCTTTATGATTGTTTTACCCTCAGCTTTACTCAGCAGAATGTTTATGTTTGTTGTTTGTTGTTTGTGATGTGAGTGATTGCTTGGCCAGTATATCAGCATCCTCATTTCCTTCTATCCCTACATCTGCAGGAACCCAAACAAAGAAAACTGTCAGACCCTTATTGTGCAGTCTGTATATTAAATTTAAAGATGAATTTCAAAAAGAAGATCTTGTCTGCACGATTTCACAGATTAAATGCTTGTGAGTGCTGCCCAACTATCAGATGCAATTAGTGCATTATTTTGTTGTTTTCTTCTAACCATTGCAAAGTTATCAAAATAGCTCGGAGCTCAACTGCATATACTGATAAGTGATCTGCTGTTCTTTTCATAATAGCAACCTTGTATTGTGGGATGAAAACTGCAGCTCCTGTACGTCAAGTCTCCGGGGCTTTTGAACCATCTGTAAATAACACCAACTTATCTGCAAAGTGCTGCTCAGTGTAATTTTGTGCTATCCTCCCAGTAGATCCCTGTTCAGATTTCTTCCTCAGTTGCTGCTGTATATTCAAATCTGCTGGTCGCATCACAAACAACCAGGGAGCTGAACATAAACTAACATAAACCTACACTTTCTGCTTTTATATTTCCTATCCATCCAGAGCTTCTGAAATTGGTTTCATTGTGCTCCCAATAGTCCTGCAGGATGTGAGCTATTATGACCCTGTGGATTAACCCAGTATGCCGGCACAAGTTTCAATCTTCTTATCCTTAATGGCAGTTCCCCCAGTTCAACTTGTATGGCAGCTACTGGAGATGCATCTGCTCCACATCCAGCTTATTAAGGTGACTCTCTGCTGTTGACATATAAGCTACACGCCCATAGTCTTACGTAGCTCTCATAAAGGCCTGGTATACATTAAACAGTGATGTTCTGGTTGCTCCCCAGTCTCTTCCTGAGAAAAACAAATCGCTTGTGTCTTTGCTACAGATAACTTAAAACCCCACTTATTTGTCCACTGCTCCATCATCTCAGTTGTAGCCAGCAGTTTCTTTTGTATATATTTCAGGCTCCACACCCTTAACCATAAGGCCCCGTCATGAGCATACAACGATTTCCCTGTACCTTTCTGAACTTGCTCAAAAATATCATTAATCATGATGTTATATAGCACTGGACAGCAAACACTGCCCTGTGAGGTTTGATTCTCAACTTGGTATACTCTTGAGTATTCTGTATCTACCCTTACCACTATTGTCCTGACAAATAACAAGTCCAGCACCCAGTTATATAACCTGCCACCCACCCCTAACTTACTTAATTTCATAAGCAGTCCTTCCTTCCAAAACATGTCATATGCTTTTTCTACATTGAAAAAGACGGCTACCACCATTTCCTTATTTGCTTGGGCTTTCCCAATTTCTGACTCTAGGCGTTAAAATAGAGTCCATTGTATTTCTCCCTTTATGAAACCCACTTTGAATTGGAGAAAACAAGACTCTACTTTGTAGAAGATATATTAGTCTCTCTGTAACCATTTGCTCCATAGCTTTCCCTAATTGTCATGTAAGGGCTACTGGTCTATAGTTTGATTGGTCTGATGGGTCTTTACAGGATTTCAAAATTGGAACAATGATTGACTGTTTCTGGAATTTTTCCTGTGTTCCAAACTTTATTAAACAATATTAATACTACAAGGAGTGCACTGTCTTCCATAAGAGCTAACATACTGTAGCAAATGCAGTCTTTTCCTGGGGATGATTGCTGTATATTTAAAATGGTCCACTTTAACTCAAACAAACTGAAAAGTAGGTCTAAACTTTCTCTTGTTGTAGTTTTTACACTTGTATTGTGCACATGAATGTTGTCCCTACACTGTCTAGCTCTTACTGACCCCATTAATCATCCCACGACCCCTCAGATTTATCTGGCAACCCATTGGAGGGGGCCAAGCCCTAGGTTGGGAACCACTGGACTAAACTAGCTAACTATATATAAAGTAGTAATCTAATGATAATCTAATGATGTCATATATAAGGATCAAACCACTACTTTTACTGCAATACTTACAATACCACATCAAGCTGATAATACTTATGTACTTTTATTTAAGTAGGATTTTTCATGCTGGACTTTTACTTGTAATGGAGGATTTTTACATTGCTGTATTGGTACTTTTACTGAAGTAAAGGATCTGAATACTTCTTCCAGCACTGACTTTATATTTAAGCACAATAGTCTTCATGTCAAAATGAAAATTGTAGTTAACCCAGTTTGTATGAATGAAATACAGTTATATTAAACGGCTTGTTTTGAACATGGGGGCCGCTAATTGTAAGTAACTTAGCAGTAATAGTAATAATAGTTAGCCAAAGTGATATAGCCTAGGTCGTGTATGGTTTATGGGGTCCAAATTGTTGTGATAATTTTATGATTTAATTAACTTATAAAGTGAAAACACTTATCTTACTTATCCAGTCCGTCACCATTAGGTTACTGCAGAGTTGTGTTTTAATTTAAGTAACTGTGAGAGAGTTGAAAGCAAGTTAGCTAATAATGATGATGGTTCGTTGTTGGTCATTTTAACTTTCAGCGACACAAACTAACGTTAGTTTTAAAGCTTCCAGCTTAATTCTCTCCTTCATGTTGGACAGGTATTTATGTGACTATTATTATTCAGGTAAATAACGTTGTTACTTACCGACTGTTGAGCTCCAATTCATTGTGTCAGTTAAATGTGAACCGTATTAGCACCTGATGTGATTAGCATTATTATTTGTCAGGGAGGCAGGTGATGGGTAAATACTAGGTTGAATCAACCGGAGGGACGAATTCTCGCGAGTGCGGTTAAAGTTAAGGTTAGTGTACGAATCTCGCGAGAGCTGAGAGCCAATCTAGCGCCAACCCAGGTGAAGGGTTGGTGCAAAGATTGCGACCACTCATCATCACTAAATTTAATGGCGTCAATTAAAAGAGCACACATCCGGGTAGTTTTCATTTCCTATGTAAAATATGTGTTTATTTGTGTGTTTTTAATTTGACTGCAGAAACAAAAAGATGTTACAAACACAACTGTCTTTTACACTGAATATTTTTGTAGAAATGAGAATTTTAGGTTTTTCATGTGAACGCAAATTAGGCCAATTTCCAATGTGAATCTAAACATTTCTTTTTACTTTACAAATAGAGATCAGCCATTACTATTTCTACGTTTAAAAGAAAACTTAAAACCTTTCTCAGGCTTATTTCTCACCTGAGTTTGTGCGGCTGGACAACTGCTTTTCAACTTCTTATCGTTTTTATTTTGATAATTATTATTGTGTGTGTGTGTGTATGTGTGTGTGTTAGTGTTCATATTGCTATACAAATACAATTGACTTGACTTAACATATGCAACAACAAAGAAGTTTTTCCCAATGCCAAAAAATGTTTTCTCAGAATATATCAGCTACTGTATATTCACACACTTAGGATGTCACTGAAACTGCATAAACAAAACTCAAAACTATACCGTAGAAATAATAAACTGGCAGAAAGACTGAAGGTTTTCTCTAAAGAGCTGGATCCTGAATGTTACTCTTCATAGTTAGTTGTACTGATGAACAAAAAAGTGATTTTGTTATGAGGTGCCTCACTAAAAGTTTGTATTTTCTTGTCGATGGGTTCTGAAAGTCTGAGTCAGCACAGAGCTTGGAAACAAACATACAAGTTTCAATAATCTTTTCTGTGTTGCTCAAACAGTGAATCAGTTTTTCTGTGAACATGCTTGATTAGGTGGGTTGCTGTTCTGGCACCCTCTGCTGGCCAATCCTCACTAACCATAGGCAACAACAGCATCATAAACCATAAACATCTGGAGTCACAATTGGCTGCAGAATTTTGTTCTGCTATGAGGTATTTGAGGTTGAAATGACAAAAAAAAATATTGGCTATATGAGCAGCTTTGTCTTAGGTGGAAAAGTCTAAAAACATTGATTCTGACTCTGATTGTAGAACATAGGATGTGAGTCCTACTGTCTAAAACTGCCATAATCCTAATTCATCTGAAATTGACAGTTTAAAAATGTATCATTCAAACAAAATGTTTTGCTGATATAATTACTGAGTCCTGAGTTGCAAATATAATTAATATGCGTTTTGTTCAGACTCTTGAACGCATGTTCACTCATGAGTTGGACATGAAGAGATATCAGTCACACTAAAATAAAAATATCAGCTATGTACAAATAGAAGAACCTTGTTCTTGTGCATGTTTGGATCATTTGTAAATGAAAACGTTGATCTTTGAACATGCTGCTCTTATGCCTCTAAACAGTCACTGGTCTGTGTGACGGCATCCAGCACTTTGATCACAGATCATGTGTACATCTTCTTCAGAGTCCGTCTCCTCATGTTTGGTAACTCTGACGTCTCTCAATCACTTTGATTGAAACCGTTCAGATGAATACACCATTCTGTTTGCAAAATGTCTATAACTAGTGTATAACTATAAATACATTTTGAGTACAATATGTATGTTAATTAACACTGCAATAGCTATCAAAGCTTGTGATCTTGAGGGGTTTTTTTATTCTTTTACAAATACAAGCTTCATGAATACTATTCAGAGAGGCTATCACTGATCTGCAGCTACTCAGGAAGATATATGAGGCTGATTTATACATGTTTGAAAGTCCTTGAGCTTTAGGATTGCAGTCTCGTGCTGAGGAGGTATTTGTTCAGTCTCTTCTTGAAGGCATGAACAATACTTGATGTGAAAGCTCCTGTCAAGGCATTTGGTGTTGGCCTTGGTAACCTCTGGGTGGTTCAACCTGGGACGTGAGCTGAGGGTAGCAGTGGTTTCAGGTCGGCTGGACAGTTGTGAGTGTGCATCTTGAAAAGAACAGTTGTTGCAGCAGCTGTTCTGCGATGGCTCAGCTTGATGATGGAATAATCCTTCAGGGCATCGTCCTCATCCATAAAGTTCCATAGTTGCATAGTTTTGCTTTCTTTCCAGACAGGCCTGAATAAAACCACTTATTTTTCTTAAACAAAGGTTCAGTGATCATAAATCATATCATGGCCATTTGAAGATGGCTCTCCAAAATAGACACAGTTCAATTGTAGTCAAAATCAAACCAAGCACACATGATTAATGTTTACATATAATCCAGTTTTTCAGTCTCTTATCTCCAGCCAAGTCTATTTTCTGAATTTCATTTCTAAAACTCATCAGTTCCTCTATGGAGCCTGGCAGGTATCATTTCCCCCAGTGATCAACAGCAGGAAACAGTCTTGGAGTCTTGTTGGAGGACCTTCACACACATATTGTATTACTCCTGGTCATACACCACCACTAACTGATGATACTGATAATCAGCTTGATGGTTGTGGTTCTACTTTCATACTGTTTCTCTCAGAATAAAAAAAATAAAGATTTTGTCTTATTTACAAATCTTTATCTTTATTCTGGATTATTGTGCTAAACTTTAACTCTTGGGAATACAGTGCAATTAATCTTTAAGTTAAATTTGTGCTTTTAAATGACTTTAAATTACTTTTTTCAATCTAGGCACTATTTTGGGTTACGAAAACAAAACAAGGGCATTGCAATATTTGTCATTTTATTCATTTTTTATCCCTGCTATTCAACCTTCTCTTACCAAATCCTGTCTCTCTCTCTCTCTCTCTCTCTCTCTCTCTCTCTCTCTCTCTCACACACACACACACACACACATACACAAGTTTGTACAGCTATCCTTGTTAGGACATTGCATTGACTCTGTTCATTTCATACAGTCTAACCCTAACCTTGACCAGGACCTCAGAAATGACATTTTGCTGCATTAGGACCAGGCTTTGAACCCCATGAGGACCACTAGTCACAATAAGGTCAGTGTTTATACCAGAAATGGTCCCAATAAGGATAGAAAAACATGTAGACACACCCGCACTCAGGAAAGTACCAGACATTACACTCTCACTGTGCCCAGCCCTCCTGATAAGTGTGGTATACAACACTGCAGCACAATAAATGATCATTGTGCTATAAATGTGATCCTCTCTTTAGATACCTTTTTGTCTTCAGCTGCACTTGATGTTGTTATACTGTGAAGTAAGTGAGGCACACACAGGGGCAGTGTTGTTGGCTAGCTGGTTGGTATGGGGATGAGAGGTTCACAGACAGAGTGTGACGGGTCTGCTCAGCCAAGTCGGGACAGAGGGTCACGCTTATAGCAGAGCTCGAGACAAGGTCAGCCATGATGAGACTGACAAGCAACACTGGTGGAGATTACACATGATAAGCCTTTGTTCACCCAGAGGCCTCTCGCCTGGTCTCATTTTCCCCCTTCTACTCCTCCACAGGCTGCCTGCTCATATCTCTCTTTCACAATGTCAAGTGATTTTGACCATTTTAGTTTGTTCAACACTGAAAGCTATTTAGTTTGTTTAAACAACTCTGCCTCCCTGCTGTTTAGCAAGTGCAAGGACATTTTTTCCTTTAATGAGGACAAGCAGGCAAGAGACAGATTTTACTACCTAGTTTTATTCATACACACCTACAGACACACACACGGAGCAGCTTCTTTAATTTAGATTTAGATGGTTTATATTGTACTGTTACGAGCACAGACAGTTTGCAAACCTGCCACACTTCACTCCCACACAGTCACTGAGCTGTTTCTGTCAGCAGTGAGTGGGAGAACATGGCACCGCAGCGTGTTTGCTAACAGTTAGGAAACCCAGCGAAAACACACACACACACACATTGCACAAACACGACCTTATCGCTGTTTACACATACTCCCTGTTGAAGCTCATATATGCACAGAGCAACTGTGCAAACTGCAATAAAACTTACATCAGCCTGTGTGTGTGTCCTTAACAGCTGGTAGTGTAGGAGAAACCAGACTGTGTGAGCCAGATTTATGTTTAGAAAAGTTATATGTACAATCTGTAAGGTTGTTCCATGCACAGGAAATACTGTTTGCAGTAACTTACAGAAGAAGAATAATGGGAGTGAACCTTTACTTCTCATTCTGCTCGGCAAAAACAGTATTGAGTCTGTTGGGAGTGTTGAGGATCACATATTTGCTAGAGTTAATTAGTTTTCAGCTAATCATTTGGTCATATTTGCAGGAACCAGTAGAGCACTTTGCCAAATCAAATAAAAAATGCTCTAGGCAGAAAATTACAATGAGTTCATTCCTCATCTGCCTGACAAAAAAAAAAAAAAAATCAGCTTTTTCTTACTCTCGAAAAAGATGAATCAGAGTGAAACTTTCATTTGTCACTTACTTGATTCCCATGTCAGCCAAGGCCAAAGTGTTCCTGCATTTTGCATAAAATAATATATAAAATTTTCCACATAGATCCATTTATGTATGTCTCCGTTATGTCCACTAGAGGACTCACTGCACCACTTTCTATCTAAACAGCATCATGAAGCACATTGAAAGCAGATGTGTTGGAGAGGTTACAGCTCTCCCTGAAGAGGGCGGCCTTGTCAAGTGCCTTTAAAGAACCCTTTGCAACACACCATCCGCTGCTCTCATTTCATAAGTTAACAGCTTACACACCGACTGTGCAACCTTGAACAGCAAAGAGCAAATAAATGCTGCCTGCAGCCAAATATGTAAAAGCCTAGAATGAAACACTCTTAAGATAGTTTTGTAAGCCAAATGATCAAAAACACCAATAACAGCACACAAAACTCAGAACAGCACATTAACAAAAAGTCAATCAAATAAACTGAATGAACACAAGTTGTAAAACAGTTTAATGGTTGACTGCAGCTCCTGTGGCAGCGCTGCGTTCTGCTCAGGCAGTTTGTAGCTCGTGTGGTGTGCTCGCTGCTCTTTGTTCTAACCAGAGCATATGCCACAAGCCCTCACTGTTTTTCCTCAACAGCTGCTAAGCCCATTAAATCTGCAGCCAGCCACCGGAGTGGAGGGCTTACAGGGAGGGAGGAGGGCTCAACTAAACCATGCACTGTTCCACCATAACCCCAGGGGCTGCTCCAGAGAAATGTTCAACATGAACATAGATAAATCAGAGTGAGCAGTGTGCATCCCGCTTAATGTGTCTGCTCTGTTTGCAATAGTAAACAGTGTTTTTGAAAGAAATGTCTGTTCAGATTAAATCTAAATCTGATTCTTATAAAATAGTTTCTGTCTATATGTTTTGATCATATGATGAGATGTTCAATATAGTGATGTAGTCTAGACTGGTCAGTCTATTCAAAAAGGTGCCTTTAAAGGAGAATTTACGGGCAGTGTGGTGATTATACAGCATCCACTCTGCATCATTTAGTGAACTAACACTGGCTGTTTGCTCTGCAGTTCTGCGCCTCAGGCTCTGGAGCTCAATGGCTCCCAGTGCTTCTATTTGCTGTGCTGCAGGATATCACAACACTATTCATTTCCAGGCTTCACATCACCTCATTAAACAGACCTGTCCCTCTGCACAGTATTAAAGCAGA